>NC_064809.1:60052836-60219373 GCF_023721935.1 Panthera uncia | reverse complement strand
ATTATTTTTTTGTTTTTTATTGAGATCAAATATATGTAACACAAAACTTAACCATTTTAGGTTTATAGTTCAATGGTATAAAGTGCATTCATATTGTTGTGTAACCATCTCCACCATTCATCACCAGAACTCTTCTTATTTTGTGAAAATGAAACTCTGTACCCATTAAACAATAATTTCCCATGACCCCCTTTCTCCAGCCCTAGGCAACCACCACTCTACTTTCTCTCTTTCTTTTTATTACCTTTTTTCCCCTCATACACCAGCCTCTGGTAACCACTATTCTAGATTCTATTACTATGAGTTTGGCTTTAAAGATAATTCCACATATAAGTGAGATCTTGCAATATTTGTCTTTATGTGGCTGACTTATTTCATTTAGCATAATGTCCTAAAGTTTTGTCCATATTGTCAGAAATGGCAGGATTTCGTTCTTTTTTAAAGCTGAATAATATTCTAGTATGTGTGTGTGTGTGTATGCACCACATTTTCTTTATCCATTCGTTGCTCAGTATACTTATCATTAAATCTAAATTGGTGATGCATCACATAAAAATAAAACAGCATTTTAATTGAAAATCAAAAGGGACTTCAACATGAGAGTTCTCAGGCAAAGTAAAAGCACAATATATAATATTTTTTGTTTTATATGTGGTATAATATTAAATCAAGACATAATAGAGAATATAATATTACTGGAAGCTCTCTACCTCTTCAAGTATCCCATCCTCAGTCCCTAAAAGAGAAATTTTTATCCTCTCACAAAAGTTCTGAGGAAATTGTTGTAGAAATGTTCCAGGATGTTCTAGAAAACATTCCATCATTCAACCTCCCACCCCAACTTTTCCCCACAGAGCTATGTATCATTAGGAATCATAGGCCCAGTATCTAGAACCCATAAATATGTTGGAACTGGAAAACAGAATTAGTTTTTTCCAAAAAAGTAAAACTGAGAAGTTGAAATTTTAGTAAATGTGTAATCATATTCCTAACAACATACCATATATTAACTTTATTAATTGTTAAGTATGATATTAAAAAAATAATTACCTTTGGAAATTTATAGATTAACTTTTTTCATCTAATTGAAACACCTGACTCTGCATAATGATTGCCAAGACATCATAGCTGAGTACAAATTAAGATTTATTCGGGACTAAATACTTTCAAAATCAAAATCACACACAAAAAATTTTTTTCAAAAATTATAAAGGGGGGGCACCTGCATAGTTCAGTAAGTTAAATCCGACTCTTGATTTTGGTTCATGTCATGATCTCATGGTTTGTAGGTTTGAGCCCTGTACCAGGCTCTAGGCTGACAGCACAGAGCCTGCTTGGGATTCTCTGTCTCCCTCCCTCTCTGCTCCTCCCCACTCTCATGTTCTCTCTCTCTTTCAAAATAAATAAACTTTTAAAAAGTTATAAAGGAAAAATGTATAAAGAATAATTGAATATGCTTAAATCCATGTGATTTGACATATAGGGGCCTCTTAAATAAAAGTTGCCAGGACCTGCAAAGGTTTTAAAACATCCTAGAAGAATCTGATTCCTGAGGCTGGGTGGAGGTCACTGGTGGTTTAGTGTGCTTACTGCTGAGTCTTTTGGTGTTACTACTCTATCTCTTGCTCTTGCTGCCTCTTCTCTCTCTTTGAGTTTGGCCTGGCACAAGTTGCTCCTGACTTCTGTTTCCTGTTGCCATAAGGCTAGCACACTGGGGAAAGCCTCTTGCACCCTGCTCCTCTTCTGACAGGTGGGAATATTCCATTTGTGGTGAAAGAGTAGGAAGCTTTGTTTCAGCCTCAGACTCAACTAAGCTCCTTCTCTAATCCAGTTTTACCAGCCTTGAGGTAAATACTATGTTTTAATTGCTACAGGATGATGCTATGTCTATTTCTCAGTGAGTGCAACATACAGAAGAAAAGGGATAAAGGATTAGACTCCTTCAGTATTCTCAAAAAAATATTTTTATTCAATGCTGAGTATATCTATAAAATAGTGGAAATGCAATATGTCATTTCCATACACTAGAAGGAAAAAAATATGTAACAACAAAAAAAATGAAATGTTCCAACAAAAAATACAAAACAAGAAAGCATAGGAAACAGGAGACATAAAATAAAATGTTAAGAATAAAGCCAAACAAGTAAAAAGTGCTACTTATTTTTATCACACGTATATGTTAGATTAAATAAATGTAAGGAGTATTATTAGATCTACAAAGAAAAGTTTTACTGTATTCAGTAAAATAAGAACTGTGATTTCATGAAATCACATAAAAGTAGGCAAACAAATTGAAACCAATTAAATCATTGTATTCACTGTCCTCAATACAATTGTAAATCAACAATTCAAAAGGACTAATCAACAAATACCTGCAATGAAACTTATGAAAAGAGTATTATATACTATTTTTTTCTTTGGGATGGATAGCAGTTATAGTACATGTAAAGAGGTCTGGCAAAACAACAACAAATCTAAAAACTAGAGAACTCTTTTAGTGTAGTTCCCTTAATCTCATCACACCTGTGCTGCTAAGTATCAGCTCGAAAATAAATTTGGGATGCTTTCCCAGACTTTTAATTCAACGAAATTGTGGTTACAAGAACTATCCTCAGAATTTAGCACCAAATTCCATGACAAGAAAATGATGTGATATGTAAGGTAATTTTGACATAATCTAGTATCAGTCCTTTGCCCTTATGGAGGGCATGGCATGGTAGAAATCACATGAGTTTGAGAAACATTCTAAGTTTGAGAAACATCCTGGTTCTACCACTCCCAATATGTGACCTTGGGTAATCACTTAGCTTTTCTGAGCCTCCATTTCCTCACCTATAAATAGGGTTAGTAACCACTTACCTAATAGGTTTTTTTATGAGAATTAGATAAGCTAATGTGTGCAAAGCAGATAAGACAGTACCTATAAGTGTGCAGCAAATGATATTGCATTCATTAGGGCTGCCATAACAAAATACCATATGCTGGATGGCTTAAACAATAAAAATTTATTGGCTCACAGTTCTAGAGGCTGGAAGTCTAAGATCAAACTGTCAGCAGAATTAGTTCCTTCTAAAGGTTGTGAGGAAGAATGTTCATATACCTCTCTTTAGCTTGCAGATGGCCATTTTCTCTTTCTCTGTCTTCACATTGTCTTCCTTTTGCAAATTTTTTTTTGAGAGAGAGAGTGCATGTGTGTTCAAGGGAGGGGCAGAGGGAGAGAAAGAGGGAAAGAATCTTAAGCAGGCCCCATGCTTCATAGGCTCCATGGAGCCCAACTTGGGGCTTGATCTCATGACTATGAGATCATGACCTGAGCAGAAATCAAGAGTTGCTTAACTGACCGAGCCACCCAGGCACCCGCCGCCTCCCCCTGCATATTTCTGTGTCCAATTTTCTCTTTTTTATAAGGATACCAGCCATGTTGGATTAAGGCCTACCTTAATGAACTTACTTCAGCTTAATTACTTCTGTAAAGACCCGTTCTCAAAATAAGGTCCCTTCTGAGGTACTGAGGCTTAAGACTCAAATGTATGAACTTTGAAGAGACACAATCCAACCTGTACCACAGGTATCTTTTATTATTATTCTTTCCAACTGTTCTCATGAAATGGAGGAAGTCATTGTTTTAAGTCAGGTCAGAATAGGCCAATGTAGTATAAGAAAAGAATACAGAGCTCTGAGACTCCTGCATATGAAGATCAATTTCCTCCCCTAACTCTTTCACCATCTCCCCTCTGCCCACAAAACACTCTGCTTGGGATGCCACAAAACCAAGGAAAGCCACTATAGATGAGAATCCCTGCCTACTGCAGAACTCAGGCCATTTCTCTTGAGTCATCTTGGTAAAGGCTGGCCCTAATTCTATTTGTATATGGCTCAACCTCAAACACCAGCTATAGATGAGTACTTTAATTTACACTGGTGAGTGGCATTTGTGGTCATCCTCCCCTGGAGAAACCTGACACTGCAGTTTCTGGCAAAGAGACAGCTATGAGTATGTCTTTACTTAAAAGTTTTCCTTAGTAAGAGTGAATGAGCCCTCTCATAGGAGAAAGTTCATTTAAGAAATCTAGGCAATGGCAATATATAAAGATATATGTCATTACAATTTATTTAGGAATATGTCTGTTGTGGCAAACTCTTAGCCACAAAATCATAGAGAATTAAAATGTTTTTCCATGGACAAAGTACCCATCCACTATGAGAAGAAAATGGCAAACCTTGGTGCTGTTGATGATAAACTCTCTCCCTCTTTATAAATAAGCTGAGAAGCCCAGGGCAAAACTGAAAATTCACGCAATGAACTCAGACAGACTTAAATTTCAGATCTTCCCTGGTGGCCAACATATGAGCTGTCTGTATTCAGGGTGAAGCCTTTTTTTCCTTCTTTTCTTTGGCAAGAATACTGACTGTTGGATTATTTGCCTTGCATATTTTTAATACCTGAACCAGCTTATATAGAATATCTTTAAACAGATATGCATTTATCTTCAAAGAATGAAGTACTCACTTGCCTGGATAAATGAGAAAGGGATAGCTTAGCTCTCAACCCTTCCCAGTTTTTAGTAAAAATTACGAAGATTTTCTTTATCCTGTTTTCACTTCATTAGTAGAATAAGGAAATGTATGGAGGCCTCTCCCAAAATGGGACCTCTCAGTGTGACTGTTGCTGGAGTCTGGTTTGCTGTACAAACACCAAACTACAAAATCAATTACCCAGTATGTGTACCTCTTACGTGTTATACAGACACAGGGAGAGAATGACTGGAAAGAACACAGACGTTGGATTCACATAGGCTCTGGTCTAAAGCTAACACTGTAATTTATCAGCTGTACCCTTGGGCTAATTGCTTAACCTGTCTGAGCCTGTTTCCTCAATTCTAAAATGGTGTTTTGGGGAATAGAAACAACTGTGAGTCCCCAAAAGTAAATGCTGCAGTGCAAAGTGAGAGAAAATGCTGTTTCTAAGGAGAGAGCTAGAGAGTAGATAAGTTGGGCATGCTCCTGCTCAGAGGGAGATTTTGTCAGGGGTGAAATGGGTGAGCCCTGAAGCTAGAGAGAAAGATATGACCATCTGTTGGCATAGCCGTGTCCTGGAAAGCATGGCAGTCCCACTCACATGACAGTCCCATTGGATTCCTGCATTAACCCTAGGACAGGATATCATCATCCCCAACTCGCAGAGGCTAAGTGAAGTTAAATCAATTATCCAGAGCCACAGAACTTATAATATGTGGAGCCAGGAATTTACAGTGTCTGTTTGATTCCAAGACTTGTGGTTTTCTATAACACCAAACTACATTAAATAGTAACATCAATAATCACAATAGCAGTCTTGCTCCTGCAGAATCCAAAGGGAAGATGGACATCCATCCCTAAGTTCAACTTCCTTACCTCAGGCCTTGCTCATGTCCCCAGCATCTGCCCTCCTGCATACTGCTTCTGTCTGTTATCTCATGCTCCTAACATTGTGTTTCTCCATCTCCCCAGCCTGACGTTTGCCCTGCTCAAGCTCTTGACCAGAATTTCAAGTCTCTCTTTTGCTTTCACAATTCTTTCATTCTTATTTGGCCTCTAGTGCTGCCAACCAAGTCCTGATTCTGACAAGTTTTCTGTGGAAAAGTAAGAGAATGAGGAAAAGACATTGAACCAGAGGAACGGTTTTATTACATCCTCTTCACTGCATCCTCCTTGTGACCTTGATTCCTTTAAGAGACTATACATGAGTTCCTAGTCTGGGTTAGGGACTTCATCACAAATTCTCCAAACCCTCCCTGCCTATCCCTACTAGAGCCCTTAGCAAAGCCTGCTGGATCCCGCTAGTTCACATGCCTGTCTTCTCCCACCAGAGTATTAGTGCTTGAGGGAAAATATATATCTTACCCATCATCAGCTTCTTAGCACTTTATATGGCATCTCACACATATGGCATCATCACACATCGTCACACATATGGCATCTTATACACAGTAAGTATTCAATCAATACTTGTGGATATCAAACAGAATTGAATGAACCAGTAGACAGTTATACAAGTAAAGCTCCAGAAACATTATAATTATACATTATGATTTATTCCCACAGATTTTTAATGTGGTAACAAGTGAAGTTATTTTAAAATGGCTTTGGTGATTGTGTTTTAAGTAGTTTAAAGATAATCTAGATTTGAAGAGTATTTTGTGAATGGCAACACTTAAGAAGTTAGGAAGCTGAGTTCAGAATTTTCATCCAAAATTTATAATATTCTGGCTTTTTTGCCATGAAGCAAACAAAACTCTGATTTGCTTAATGATAGTGTTCTTAGTTTAATTTGAAGAAATTTCCAGTTTATTGTCATCTTATTTCCTTCCCTCTTTCTACCATATTAAAGCTTTTTATCACTGCTTGTCTTAGATATTCTCCAAATAATAGATGCAACATTATCCAAAGTTTATTCAAACTTATCTGAACCTTTTGGGGCTAGAAATTAGGTGGGAACTGTTTTCTTCGTGAGATTTCCAGTGCTTTTTGGCTTTGAAAGGCTGGAAATGCAACAAGAATAGCTTTTCTTGCGGTATTTTGGTTTCTACTCCCAACCAAAATCAGGAAGTGCAGAGATGCACAAAAATTAAAATAAAGGGGAAAAAGTTAACTCAACTTTTTGAACCTTAAACAAGATTCAGGTTCAATTTCAGTTTAAGGCAAAGGTTCAACTAAGATCTTGTTCTATCCAAACCACTTGGCCCTTCCATTGAAATAAGTGGTAGACTCACATATGGAATTCTTTTCTAATGTAAGGATAAAGAGAATTGTTGGTATGTAGAATCATTATGTTAACAGAATGTTCTGTGATATTGTGATTGTGATGCGACAGTTCTATAGGACAGTGGCTACAGTGAAAGCACATGGCCTTACAAGTGCAATTTTAACTTCTCAGAGCTCATCTTTATATATATATATATATATATATATATATATATATATATATAATATTTTATAGAATAGGACTCCCATAAGATGAGTTTTGCCCAGCCTGAGTTTGCCATTTTTCTTTGGGTACATAAAGATAAAAGGAAGGTTACTTTGTTATGACTCTGTTTAGAACCAAAAGTTGGCTTCTGCATGAATCTGATTGGTTAATGAGTTGATCAGGAAGACTGAGAATTCTTGCCTAGCCAGTGAAAGGTTAGGGTGAATGAGAGTTAAAAAGCAATTGATCAAATCATTAGGACAGTGACTGTTTAATTTCTTGAAATTGTATTTTATTTTTCAAGACTCTAAAGTTTTAGAGAGCACCAAATGCTCTCCATATACAGCCAAGAACAGTAGGGATTTATGAATGGGAGGAAAACCAGGTTTGCTATAAACTGTGAGTGGATAAAAACAAGATTCAAACACTCAGAAATAATTGGTATCCCGAGAAGAGTCTTCAGGTTAGATTTCTTAGCTGTTCTATTACTGGAGAACAACTTGACTACAGGAACCTATTTGCCTGATAAGTGCCAAAGGAAATAAGTAGAGCTATTTTTCTCTTAGACTGTGTCTACATGAAAAAGAAGTTGGCCAAACAACAAGCCAAGTCACTCAATTCACTTAAGGAGCGTCCATCAAACCAGTTGCCTGGCACAGAATGCTCACTTTTCAAGTCGTTGCATTGGTGTCACTTAGATGCTATCACAATCAAATGTCTACGCAGATTGGAGTTTTAATGAGAAACAATTTGAAATTTGAGCCTTGTCTGGGTTTTGACAGCCCTGAAAAAGGATGCTAAAAAGAATGATTGCCTCGATTATACAACAAACACTCATAGCCTCTCAGTACAAATGCCTGCTGAGCTTTGTTTTCCCATTTGATATTTTGACCTTTATCATAGTCCCAAAACATTTAAGTGACAGCCATTTAAGGTATGTTTGATATTAGTATCTTATCTTTTATGGCTTTGAATAAGGGATCCCTGTTTACACTATTTTGTACAACATGCTAATAAACTGTCTGAAATATGTTTTCCAGGCCAAACTACAAAGATATTTGCTGAGATATATAGATATGTTGCTTAATCAAATATCACCAACATTTTCAGGGTACTTGCAGATAATATTCTTAATGATGTTTTGAGAAATTTCTTATGACTTAATGTGTTGAGAATATTTCAACAATCTTTAAAGTGCTATAAAAATGTAAGGTAAATTATCAGAATCTATCTTCTCCTTTTTGAATACATAATAATAATCTACCAAATCAAGTTGGAGGAAACCCCACAGCAGTGCCAGATTGAAAAATAAGAAGTGGTACAATTTTCTAGGGGAAAAACATGGTGTTGGTAGACAAGAGGAATCAGCCATTTGTCTTGAGTTATTATACAAAAATAAAGACCAATAGTTTGTGTTGGGGTTGTCTCAGAAATATATAGTATCTTTGTGCCAGATCTAAAGCAGAGGGAGTAAGTACCAGGTAAGCAGAGGAAGTTCCTAAGGACATCTAAACAGTGGACAAGTCAGGTGGATACTCTTCATTTCTTGACGACCCCAGGTCCACTCTATGCAGCTATGACTTTGGACTTGCTTTAAATTTCCTGACACTGTGTGGAAATGGAAAGTAGACCTTTTGTAGAACTGCCTTAAGTGCCAGGTTAAAAAGATGCCAGACTTTTCAAGGAAAGTGGATTTCCCTTGTGTGTTCTGGCTTACAAAGTCTGTCTCTTTCATTTTAGGAATAAAATTGTCGCACCTTCTAAATAGCAGAATAAGCCAAACTCAACAAAGTCCTGTTTTTCTGCGAATGATCGTGACCTGTCCCGAGAAAGGGAGTTGGGTGGGGAATATAAATGTATAAAGAAGGAGAAATAAGATTAGCTCATATTATTGCAGTAAGCATTTCATCTGTCCCCTATCTGCCTCCATTATAAAAAATTTTTCTGATTCAAGATACAAAGTGCTGGCGAGTTTAACATTATCTTAGATGTCTCTCTATTCAGAATGGAGACTGGAAAGAAAAACCAAGGGAATTTCCGCACCCATGTATATCTCAAAACTAACCAGAGACAATCCCTTTGAAGTGAAGAACATCTGAGTTTCTTTAAACAATCAACCTTAGGGGGGAACCCAGAAACAATATTGCCCAGATATAATGATGACTTTGTGATAGTGATGTCTTCCTGTTTAGAATAAGCCAAATATAAAGTCCCTATCCACAAAAATCATCAACAAAGTATCAACTTCATTGATACTTTATACTTCACATTGTCATTCATCTTGTCATTCATATATATATATATATATATATATATATATATATGTATATACGCAGATCTATACATTATTGTATATGTATTTGTTATATACACATATTTTTGTACATGCATTTCTTATCATAACTGATCCATAGTTGTCTCTAAGCATTTACCTGCCTTTACCAGGAAGGTGGGAAAATATAAGAAATTAATAAAGACAGGAGGCATAGAATTCTATAAAACCAAATGAAACACCACAACTTGAAACGAAAAGTCCTTCAATATCTAGTTAATCTTCTGCCATGTGAAATCAATATGTCTTAATTTTTAAAACATTGTAATGGAAAAAATCAAATGGTGACCTTTCTTTTGCTATTGAAGTTAATAACCATGTCCCACTGCCCCACAGCTATTCAGTGGTATTAGAAGAATACAGAGAAGGAAATATTTTCTAAGATGACTGTGTTGAAAGGTTGTAATGGAGTTTAATATAGTTTTGGAAGGTCACTTCCACTTATTTTGTCTGGTGTGTGTATGTGCATAAGATCAGGTTACTGAGAAAGACAAAGAATGAATGATGACTAAAACATGAGGTTGGAAGGAGGGGAGTGATGAGGGCAATTGGTATAGCCAGGAGAGATAACTTAAGATATTCTGGGATAGGAATATAGCAAATGGTTGATGGACAGAGGCAGCCCTTCTCACCTTTGGGAAGAATCATTCCCACAAGTTCAGTCAATCCAGATCCCACTGACAATTTTTCTCCCAAAGGCCTATGTATCTTGTACGGGCCTCTCCTTCAACACTTTTCACACTTTTACCTATATTGGGATTGTTTGTCTCGTCATCATGGCCATGAGCATCTCAAAAACCACATCAACTAAATATTTGTGTGCACCTAATTTTTTTCATGTGTGTAAATTCATTAAATCAAGAAAAATATTTTAAAGAGAGTAATGATGCTTTTTAAGCAATGTGGCTTTAAAGTGTATAGCTAAACAGAGCTACTTCCCAAGTGGCAATTCCTTGAAAAAAAAAAAAAAACAGCATCACATATTTCTCTTTGATTGACCACTGTCTATCTTTACAG
Organism: Panthera uncia; assembly: GCF_023721935.1. Lineage (NCBI taxonomy): Eukaryota > Metazoa > Chordata > Mammalia > Carnivora > Felidae > Panthera > Panthera uncia. The sequence goes on along the minus strand of NC_064809.1, from coordinate 60,209,075 downwards.
AATACATATGGAAAACATATTTGGTGAACAAAACTTAGTTCCATTTTAATATTTAATTATTGTAGAACAGCTAGTCTCAAAGTATAGTCTGGGTCCTCCGAGGGTCCCAAGATCCTTTCAGGGGTCTAAAGGTTAAAAACTAATCTTGTGTGGTGCCTGGGTGGCTCAGTTGGTTGAGCATCCAACTCTTGATTTTGGCTGAGGTCATGATCCCAGGGTTGTGGGATGGAGCCCTACTTTGGGCTCTGCGCTGAGCTGAGTGTGAAGTCTGCTTAAGATTTTCTCTCCCTCTCTCTCTCTCTTTCTCTCTCTCTCTCTCTCTCTCTAGGGGCACCTGGGTGGCTCAGTCAGTTAACTGTCTGACTTTGGCTCATGATCTCACGGTTTGTGGGTTTGAGCCCCACATGGGACTCTGCTGGAGCCTGCTTCAGATTCTGGGTCTCTCTCTCTCTCTCTCTCTCTCTCTGCCCCTCCCCCACTCACACTCTCTCTGTCTCTCAAAAAATAAATGAATGTTAAAATTTTTTTAAAAAGATTCTCTCTCTCCCTCTGCCCCTCACCGACCCCCATCCTTGTGTGTGCATGCACTCTCTCTCTCAGAAAACAAACAAAACAAGCAAACGAAAAACCCTAATCTTATGATAATACGAAATGTTGGTGTTCTTTATCACTGGGTTGACATTTGCACTAATATTGCAAAGGCAATGATGGATAAACTGCTTGTGCTTTAGCACAAATTAAGCAATGACCTCAAACTGAATAAGTAGCTATGTTGTTCACTTTACACATTGGAAAAAAAAAAAGCCAGTTTCACTTAAGAATGTCATTGATAAAACAGTAAACATTTTTTTTTAATTTTTTTTAACGTTTATTTTTGAGACAGAGAGAGACAGAGCATGAACGGGGGAGGGTCAGAGAGAGAGAGGGAGACACAGAATCTGAAACAGGCTCCAGGCTCTGAGTGGTCAGCACAGAGCCCGAAGCGGGGCTCGAACTCACGGACCGCGAGATCATGACCTGAGCCGAAGTCGGTCGCTTAACCGACTGAGCCACCCAGGCGCCCCAACAGTAAACATTTTAGATTTTATTAAACCAACTCCTTGGATTTTGCGATATTTGTTGAAATGGGAAGAATTCATAAAGGCATGTCTGCTGCATATCAGAGTATGAAAATTGTCTCAAAGATAAGCTCTTCTGTGATTTTTAAAAAATTACTAACTGAATCATCAGCTCTTATTTACAGAACACTATTTTTACTTGAAAGACCAATTTATACACAAATTATGACTATTCAGATTTGGGCATTTGGTTGATAATCTTTCAAAAAATGAAAAAAAGCAAGTGAGACTGTCACAAATGGAAAACAATAGATAGTTTTATTGCCAGTGGTTTTTCCCACCACTGATAGATTTATAGCTTCCTTACACTTGAAAGCTTCTCAGATGAAGAAGGCAAAGTTATTAATGAATGTGATTTTTTACATCATGTAATAAAATGGGTCAACATTTGGAAGATCTGCATAACTCAACAAACCAATTTTCTGTAAATGACCAATACATGATGATCCAAGATCATGCATGTGTAAAAAAAGCACAAGATTGACCACCTGATTTTAATATAATGGAGTATGTTTTCATTGATAATAGCTCCAGATTCTATATAGCACTAACCTTTAAGAAAATACCACTTGTCAGGTTTGTATATAATATCAGTGAACAGCCCTAATTATCTGAAAAGTTTGTAAAATGCTTTGCACTTTTCTGACTTCATATAATTCAACAAAACAACCTATCGCAACGGATTGAATACAGAAGCAAATATAAGAATTTAGCTATCTACTGTGAAGCCAAAAACTGGAAAAACTTTAATGTTTTTTTATTTATTTTTGAGAGAGAGAGAGAGCACAAGGAGGGGAGGGAGGGAGGCAGAGAGAGAGAGAGAGAGAGAGAGAGAGAGAGAGAGAGGGAGAATCTGAAGCAGGCTCCAGGCTCTGAGCTGTCAGCACAGAGCCGGACACAGGGCCTGAACCCACAAACTGTGAGATCATGACCAGAGCCAAAGTTAGATGGTTAATTGACTGAGCCACCCAGGTGTCGCTATTAAGTCTGAAATTAAACAGATTTGCCATAGTATAAAATAATGTCAATCTTCTCTCTAATGTTTTTTGTTTTAAAACATTATATTTCATTAAAAATGTTATTTGTACTAATAGTTAATGGGCTTTACTGTTATTTGAAATGAAATAAATATTTTAAACTTTCTTAGTTTTAGTTTCTGTATGTTAAAAATTGATATAACCTACATCAAACAAAAGCACTGTGTTGTCCTCCCTAATTTTTAAGAGTATAAAAGCATCCTGAAACCAAAATGTTTGAGAATTGCTGCTGTTGAGAAAGGAGGGGACAGGTTTGATCTCTAAGAGAACCAGAAAATTGAGAACTTTTTGCCTGTAATTTATTGGTCAAAAATAATAAACACCTTAAAAAGTTGAAAGTTTTATGAATATAATCACAACATGTTAAATTCTAATTAGCACAAAGTTTTGAACATGAGGCTCTTCATAAATATTTTAAGACATCTAATACACCGTAAAACAAACCTATCTTTAAATAAAAGTAACCAGGTATTCCATTCCAGTTCAAGAAATCCTCCGTAATTCTTTACTGTCACAAAATGGGTTTAGAGATTACTTCCACTCTTTTTTGTCATCTCATAAATTTTGCAAGTAAGCTTTTAGTCCTCATTTGCAAATTAGAAAGGCTTAAGCTATTGACTTTCAGAATAGCAGTCTCCCACTATAAATCCTGGTATTTCTTTGGACTTTCTCATTTCTTCCCTTCCTTGTTCATTCCCAAACTATTTATTGAGCAACTAGTCTCAACTGAGCAACACGCAAGAAGTTAGAAAAGGCAGAAACCACAGGACTGCAAGAACCATAAAATGGTTAGCAAAGAATACACACAACAATGCATAAGAGAGTGCCTTTAAACGTGGAAAGGTTTCTAGGCAGAATTTGAATATAAATTCATTTTGTTGTTATACTCAAGTTTTCCAAAATGATTGCCTCACACTTGAAAACCTCAATATGATGTGATGGAAAGCCTTAGAGGGAGTTAATCAAGGAACACGGGGTTCCATGCCATCGCCAGACTGGCATTACTCCTTTCCCTTGCACCTACACATGATCACTTCCACTAGTGCTCTACCCCATGTAGGAGGTAGTGAAGTGTCCACTGTGATCGTGAAGACAAAATATATGGATTCTATTTTCATACCTCAAATTTGTACTTATTTTAAATAAGTACGTAGTGTTAGTTATTTTAGCTAAAACAACTTACAGGCTTAGTTGTTGGCAATACTCTTACATACCTGGAGAGTGCTGCCTAAAAGCCCAAATGCTGCAAAAGTCATAGTGCATTTCAGGCACTCTCTGTTTCATATGGCACCAATAACAAATACCGTTGGAAAGCATTTTCAAAGATTCCAGGTTCTCTTAAGAACTCCAAGTCTAATTACCAAGCAATCCGGAAGGTCTAGAAATATTTATAGCTATTTGCTTATGACATCGTAATTTCCAGCCAATTACAGAATAATTACACAGGGCCTTTTGCTTTTGTACCTGGAAAATGAAATGAACATGCTAACTACTATACATATTGGCGAGCAATGGGATGTGTGTGCAGTGAAGAAGCATTCCCTTTGTGTTTCTCCTTCTTCTTTTTTTTTCCTAAAAAACAACTCATGGCCAAGGAGTCATCTTTCTCTATTACAGCAGAACCCTGTGCACAATCTACATGATAATCCTTCCCCATTTTCTCCTTCTCCTGAGTGTTCAGTCCCATCACACCCGCACAGGAACATCTGCCTAGCTTCAGCACCCCATCTGCTACTATTAATTACCACCAAGGAATGCTATTATTCACCATAACCCAGAAGCAGCAAGTATCCCAGAGCACACACAAGGAAGGACAAGAGTCAACAGCTATGAGCACAGATCACGCTGACTCCCAGGAATCACCCATAATATGAGTCACTCATCGACGATGGAAAGAAGTAAATAGGATTCTTCTTAGATTCTCGGCTGAACCACTGTTGTCAGTACCTTAGAGTTTTCCTCTCTGAAGATGGCTTGGTTATTTTTTTAAAGTTTATTTATTTATTTTGAGAGAGAGTGAGTGCATGAACAGGGGAGGGGCAGAGAGAGAGAGAGAGAGAGAGAGAGAGAGAGAGAGAATCCCAAGCAGGCTCCATGCTGTTAAGTGTGCAGCTCCACACAGGACTTGATCCTACAAACCCAAACCATGAGATCATGACCTAAGTCAAAATCAAGCATCAGAGGCTTAACCAACTGAGCCACCCAGACACCCCAAGAAGGCTTGGTTATTTTAAGAAAAGTAAATTGAAATGGAAATAGAAGTTTGGTTCTGGCTTTGGGCACAGGTAAGATATCCCTTTACTTTGAGAAACAAGGGACAGTGGTAGAAGAGACTTGGGACAGGGATTTAGACAGAGATAGGGTCAAATCTTAGGAGCATGAGGTTGGGAGATGTATTTAACCTCTCTGAATTTCAATACTCTTATCTGTAAAAAGACAATTAATGTATCTACTTCAGAGAGTTGCTGTGAGGAGTAAATGAGTAAATGGGGAGTAATCCTTTTAGTTAGTTTCTTTCCCTTTCTTTTTGGGTGTTAGTTCTCTGCTGGCTCTGTCAAAACACTCCAAGAGTACATTATATTCCCTGATGTCTCCTTTCTGCCACACCTGACAGATGGCTCTGCCATTGTAAGAATCGAATAAAATTTTAATAGTTATGTAAATATTTTGTAACTGAAGTGTTTCTGTAGTTTTAATATAAGGAACTGACTTACTCCACTTAAACAGATAGTTATTGAAGACCTTCTAGGTATAAAGTACTGAACTCAAGTTCAATGGGGGAAACAGTCTTTGCTCTTTAGAAACATACAAGAGGGGATTAATACACAGCATATACACAAACATAGTAATATGTGATGGGACAAGGAAGTGCCTCAAGAGATGTGCACATGGTGTTAGAAGAGTTCATAGCAACAAGTGCCCTAGAATGTATGTTCATGTAGCCCTTCAACCATGAGAGTCTTGAAAAGTTTCCATCTGCTCTGAACATATATATGAGTGAGGACTCCTGTAGACTTCATAAAACACTTCATTCAAAGTGGGGCTCTGCAAGTTGGTAAGTGTGGTAGAATCTCTCCCATCTCTCACTTCATTATTAGCACTCAGCAAATGTGTGGCAAATCTGCATTTGAATGTTAAAACACATTAACACAATGCTGTAGACCTTTATCCTCTCCTAGAATCAAAATATTTTGCCTTCCATTGAATTTAGGGGAAAAAATGGTAAATCTATATTGCTCCATAAACAGTGCAGCACAAAGTCTGTTGCAATTCTGTGCAATTTTCTGTAATCATGTATACTTAAGTGAAATTTACATTATCATTATGGCTGCACTATGGAAATGATTCTTTTAGCCTACAGCTATTAGAACCACTCTGGTGCCAGGACCAAGTTGTCAGCACTAGGGGAAGAAATTTCATCGGGTTTCTTTTTACACCGACACACGGCTCCTATTAGTGCTTATGCCTCTTATTTTGTTTTTTTTCCCCCAACTCATGCAGTTTGCCTCTTTGGGTGGAAATGAAAACAATTTCAAGAATGAAAAGTTTCAGTTTGTAGCTAAAAATATCCCCAATCATCAGCAGGGGAGGCAATTCCTCAGCCACTTGCAACAAAGATGACCTCTTTGCCAGGCTTGGTCTACAGCAGGAGGTATCTACTCATGAGCTCCTTTTACATGGGCTCGAAAATAAACAACCAGCTCCCCTGGCTCACCTCCCTCCTTGAATGGAGGCAGGGAACGTTCTGTACAAGGAAATCTTTTCCCATCAATCTAGGGTCCAATCCTAAGCAAGACAACTGAAATATCTGATGTACGTTAGACATTTATAGCTTTTAATAACAGGTGCCCGAGTGAACCAATTTAGTATCTTTCAACCCTGAAGACTCAGCACATTGAAAGTATTCATATTACAAAGGCGTGGCAGTGCATCAAGTTATTTCTAAAAAATAAAATAAAAGCCTTTTTTTCACATAAGCCTCTACCTTGAATATACATCATTCCCAAGGTCACAGGAATACATTACCATATTATAAGGTACCAAGTAAGCAAAAACTTGGAAAATGAATGCCAACTCCAGGAAAAGTCTTACTTAAAATTCTCTCCTATCTTTAAGGCTGACAGTGAAACTTACACAGCTGAACTAGCACTCTGAAAAATTGAAACCACATGGTGTCCTCACCCTAGGTACCACTAGTGTATGAGAAGGAAACATGCCAAATTTGCTTTTACAAATAGAGAAATTGAGGCAAAACACCATAAGGAACTGATGGAAAAGTTAGAATTATGACCCGGGATCTCTCTTCTTAATCTCTTCAAGCTGGTAGCTTAATTGACTTCCCCAGAGTAGAGGTGGAGTGCACAAAATTTTAAATCAATGTAATCAGACGTGCAAAACTTTAACATAATTTTTTTTTGGCAAAGCAATATGGTATCTACTTTGAATCCTCACTATGCCCAGGGTTAGGAATGTAATCTTGGTAAATTTCAGATAAATCTAGTAGTATAAGGTTTATTGTTGGTAAATTTGAATCTTTGTCATGACTCCTTCTCCCCAGAATGGCACCCAAGTTCCTGGGGTACTCTAGGTTGTGTCAGTGGAGTTTGAGTGGGGCAAGGAGAAGCATCCATCATTTGATGATATGCACATTATTGAATCTATTGTACATTACTGAACATTATTGAATCCTCACTATTGTTCTTCCTCCATTTTTGCATCCACTGAGATGTCTGATTTCCCATCTGTTGAGCATATTCCCTAATCCTGACCACCCTGACAATGAGAGCCTCTAAGTATTCCATTCTCAGCATCATGTCTCACCATTTGCCATGGTCAAATATATAACGTATCTTTGGGGGAGCCTCAGGGACTCTGAGAGGATGCTTATCTGTGTCCCTTAGATACATCATGTAGCTATTTCACTTTTTCTCTCCCATGCCATGATGAAGCTTACCCACTCCCACCCCTGGGGAAAGGAGAGGTCCTAATGAAGTGAAAGTTTGGCTGAGAGATCTGCATACAGACCTGATTATCTTTCTTCTGGTTCAGCTCTTCTTTCCATTACCAAAACTTAAGGATCTTGATCTAATCTGAGGAATTAGCCAAAAAGATAAGGAGAGCTTGTTCTGCTCAAACACATATTCTCAGATATTTTAATTAATACTTCATAATAGTGTCCTACCTCAGTAAAATAGGTTTAAGATAATGAAATAAAAACCAAATACTTACTATTCCCCCTCTCCTCAAAGAACTAATGCCATAAAACCACAGAGAAGTACAGAGACAAGATTTCCTGGACTGGAAATGATTCATTTAAGAACTTAGAGACTATTATTTAAAAAAAATTTTTTTTAACCTTTTTTCACTTTTTGAGAGAGAGAGAGAGAGACAGAGCGTGAGTGGGGGAGGCACACAGAGAGAGAGAGAGAGGGAGACACAGAATCTGAAGCAGGCTCCAGGCCCTGAACTGACAGCAAAGAGCCCAACATGGCACTTGAACTCACAAACCGTAAGATCATTACCTGAGCTGAAGTTGGACACTTAACCGACTGAGCCACCCAGGTGCCTCAAGATTATTATTTTTATTTGAAAGACATCCTCTGTACTACCCTCATTTTTTGTTTTTTACTTCTTTTTATCCTTCCTTTTTCTTTCTTGAACAAATGCAATTACAAATAGGTGTTATATTTGTACAGTGACTGGTCTAGGTCCCATTCCACAATCTCAGAACCCTTCACTTGACTGAGCTTTTTCATGATTGCTCGTCACAAGCTTCAGCTCTCTCCCCTCCATGCTCGTTATAATCTTTATTTGCTTTTCCTGTAGCTCATTTGCCCTTTATCCCAGGACTTCACAATCTTTTCAGTTCAAAAAAGATGATCTAGGGGCGCCTGGGTGGCGCAGTCGGTTAAGCGTCCGACTTCAGCCAGGTCACGATCTCGCGGTCCGTGAGTTCGAGCCCCGCGTCAGGCTCCGGGCTGATGGCTCGGAGCCTGGGGCCTGTTTCCGATTCTGTGTCTCCCTCTCTCTCTGCCCCTCCCCCGTTCATGCTCTGTCTCTCTCTGTCCCAAAAATAAATAAAAAACGTTGAAAAAAAAAATTTAAAAAAAAAAAAAAGATGATCTAGTATCTATTTGGTACTAATGGATAAATGGATGATTGCTGGTCCTCCTTAGGCACCCTGAAGATGATGGGACTTATATCTCAGATACACCTTTAATCCTTTTAGGAACACTCCTGAACCTCAGCAAGCTAATTAGGAATATCTGATCTAGTCAAATTCTCAATATTCATAAAAATCTTGCTCTTCTTGCATGCCATCCATAAAGCACTGATCAACTATTCTATCCTATTATGATCTCTTCAGAAACAATGCAAGGATCCTCTGTGCCACCTCATTTAACCTTTGGTCCTATACCTCCTTATTCTATTACCTATTTGTTTTAAATGCATGCTTATTCTTTTTGATTGCATTTTAAGACACTTGAGGATAAAGACCATGTTTTCTAGAACTAGGACCACTTCCAAAGTACTCTAATTCAAGGCTAGAAACAGTGCATATGCTCAAAAAATTCTGAAGGAAAATAATAATGCACCATGAAAGGAACATGAGCAGAGTGATAAAATCAGAATTCAGACCCCTCTCCCACTACTTCCATTACTGACTAGACACATTTTAAGTCAAACTGAATATTGTGAGAATCAAATAAGATGATAGCATCTGATAAGCCTTTAAAGCAGTAAACTGAATGAATGAATGAATGAATGAATGAAGAGATTTCCATAATAGGATGTAAAAGCTGACAAAGAAGGCGTCAGATGAGAAAGGAAGGGGAAGTATGAAAGAGATGGAATAGTCAGAATCTACAGAAACCAGAGGCCAGTGATATTTCCACAGCATACTGTGGAAATGGCAGTTTCCATAACACTGGAAGTTAGAGGACAAAAGTGACAGAGGAAACTTCCACTTCTGACCAAATGAACTAACAGAGACCAGATTTATCCTCCTGCCTGACAAAAAAAAAAATACTGGGCTAAATACATGAAGCAATATTTTAAAAATATTGTGTGGGCATCGGGTAATGAAGAACAATGATTCCAAAGAATTGGGAAATCAACAAATACTGGTTTGTTGTTTTTTTTTTTTTCCTGAGCTTAGTGTCTTTAATGAGCTTATATGCCTCAGAGCAGGGAAAGAGAACATTAGCAGAGTCCAGCACATTCTCTGAGTTGAGGACGCAGAGCTGAGAGTCTGAAGGTACAAAGGTGGCTAGAGTTAGCAAGATGGAACACTGGAGAGGCAAGTGCTGCATGAAGAATAATTCAAAAGATCTGCAGAGGGTCCTGCTTGTGTATTCTGCAGTGTACTGATCACCATGTTTATGCAAGAAAACAACTTAAAGCCAAGGGAAAGAATCACCCAAAAAAGGATTAAACGGAATAGTACCCAGCACTCACTTAGGCCCCGGAATATTGCTTGTTTCCACAAGCCAGAAAGAAAAATCTCATAATTCATAGGGCATTAGTTAGAGTACTCAGAAGGGCCTTGCCTCAGGAGTGGAGACTAATTTGACATAGACTAAGCAGCAATCTGGTCCCACCTAAAAATTCTTAAAAGCAAAACCAAAAGGATCAAATGGTTTCCCCCAAGTAACATAACTGCATCCCACAACAAAGCTTCAGAACAACAGTAAAATTCAACATGTCTCGCATCCAATCGAAAATTATTCCCATGTAGAAGAATTCCAAACAATTTATGTAGATACTCCACCTTTAAGAAGTGGGAAAGCACAGCTTTCCTCTCACTTAAACATGGGCTGTGCATAGTGACTTCCTTCAAAAGAGTGCAATATGGAAAGGAGGGGGAAAGATAGCTTTACAGTGGAGAAATCTGACAAATGCTACCTCAGCCAGGTGATCAGAGTTAACATCAACAGTGGTAAGTCATGTTGATGTATCTTGATATGATGTGATGAAAATGGCAGTTCTCCCTTCAAAGAGCCATAACCCCAGCCTTATTATGAGAAAAAAAAATCAGACAAATCTCAATTGAAGGCCACTCTATGAAATACCTTACTAATACTCCTCAGCACTGTCAAAGTCATTAGAAATAGGGAAAGTCAGAAATTATTACAGCCAAGAGGAGCCTAAGAACACATGACTATTAAATGTAATGTGACATCTGGATGGGATCCTGGGGCAGAAACACATTGGGTAAAAAATAAGGAAATGTGAATAAAGATGGATTTTGTTAATAATAATGTATCAATATTGGTCATCTATCATCACAAATGTGTCAAACTTACGTAAGATGTTAATAGTAGGGTAAATTTGGCATGGGGTATAAGGGAACTCTCTGCAGTATCTTCACACTTTTTCTGTAAATCCACAACTGTCCTTAAATGGAAAGTTTATTTAAAATAGAATACAGTTTGGGGTAATGGTGGCTCAGTTGGTTAAGCGTCCAACTCTTGATTTCAGGTCAGGTCATGACCTCACAGTTCATGAGATTGAGCCATCACTGGGCTTCGGTGCTATAAGCATGAATTGCTAGAATTCTCTCTGCCTCTATTCCTCCCCTGCTGACACTGTGTGCTCTCTCTCAAAGGAAATAATGAAACATTTAAAATAGAATACTGTTAAAAAACAAACAAACAACTACCAGGCATCTGAAGAAGCAAGGAACCATGACCCTCAACAAGGAGAAAAAGAAACCAATTAGAGCTTATACCGATGCTATAATTACTAGACAAGAACATTAAAATGATTATGACTAAATTCTGCATGCTCAAAAAGTATAGAGACATGGATATGTAAGAAAAAAAAAAAAAGCCCTCAAATTTCCACAGTCAAAAATTACACATCCAACTACATTGGAGAGGATTAATGGTGGATTAGATGTTGCCAAAAAAAGAAAGAAAAAAGATTGCTACCTTGAAAAAAATAGAAATAGAAACTATACAGAAAGAGACACCGAGAGAAAAATGTTTTTTAAAAACAAAACAAAGTATCAGTGAGCTGTGAGATAACCTCAACTAACCTAAAATACATGTAATTGGAGTTCCCATGGAAGCAGAGGGGGAATATTTGAAAAAATAATAGCTGAATTTGCTCTAAATTTGATAGGAAATATAATCCCATAGATTTAAAAAGCTCAACAAGGGCCAAGCACAAGAAGCATAAAGAAAACTACACTAAGGCACATTGTGATCAAATTGCTGAAACCCAATGATAAAATCTTAAAAACAGCCATTATGTGCTGAAAAACAAAGATAAGGATGACAGAGTTCTCATCAGACGCAATGTGAGCAAAAAGACGGTGAGCAACATCTTTAAAAAACTGACAGAATAAAAAACAAAAACACATTATCAATCTACAACTCTATACTCAGTGAATATCTTTCAGAAATAAAGACACAATACTCTTTCAGATAACAAAAGCTGAGAGGAGAGCATTCATTACAAGGAATCCATTCTATAGAGATGTTAAAGGAACATTTTCAGGCAGAAGGAATGGGATACCAGATTTAAGGCCTACCTAAAGACATGAAAATTCCCAAATATGGCTAAAATGAATATAAATATTTTAAACACATTTTTCTTATTTTTAGTCATCCTAAAGGATAATTCACTAAGAGTGATGTAGGAGAAAGGGTAGATATTTAAGTCAATGAAAAAGAAGACATTCCAGAAACATCATCCACAAGCTGGAGATCCAGGAAAGCCAGTAGTGACCAATGATGTTAAGTATGTTTTAATGTGCTTTTTACCATCTTGGATTCTTTGGTGAAGTGTCCACTCATATTTTTTGACCATATTTTTATTTGGTTTTTTATTTTCTTACTGTTGATGTTGGAAGTTCTTTATATACTCTGAATATAAATCCTTTATCAGATATGTACTTTGCACACATTTTCTTCCAGTCTGTGGCTCATTTTTTCAATCTCTTGACAGTGTCTTTCAAAGAGCAGCCATTCTTAATTTTGATGAAGTCCAGTTCATCATTTTTTTTAACCAAGTAGGTCAGTTAATTTAGTCCTTGTTACTCTGTCTTGACTGGAAGAAGTCATCCTTCCTGCATTTTTTTTTTTAATTGCATACATCTCTCCTAGTTGGAACTGGAGAAATTAATCCAACCTCTTTATATTACAAATGTGAAAACTGAAACCCATTTTTTTTTCAACAAATATTTACTGGGCACCTTTTAAGGACTTGAGATGCATAGTATGTACTGGAAATTAACAGGCACTGTCTGTGGTATGGGATCTGCGCAAATCAGTAAACTGACAGACAATTCTGATATAGCCTTTATAGATCCAGAGAAGATACAGTTCCATGGTCCCAAGTTCAGATGAAATTAAAAGAAAGAAGCAGGAATGAGAGATAGAAATTACTATAGAAAATATTAGAAAATTATATATATATACATATTTCTTATATAGAAAATAAGAACTCATTAGAGAATAAACATCAGTTTTAGGCCTAATGAGCTTGACACTTCATCCATGAATATGCAGACGTACCCATCACAGGAAGTACAGGGCACCAGCAGACCTCCACACACAAAGGAACAGAATCTGCTCCACTAACTGACCTCATTTTGAAAGAAGCAGACTCAAAGGCACCCCTCTCAGCAGGCAACAAGATCCCAAACCAAATACAGAAGAGATTGAGCCAGACACTTTCAGTTCCTTCTCCCAAACTCAGAAAATCTGGGAAGGGTGAGTGAGCAGATAGAGAGAGGTGACTAGAGTTACTGAGGCACAGGTGTCCTCTACAGATAACTATGAAGAGTGGGAGATGAGTGTTTCCCCCAAGCACTGATTATATTGCATATTTATTGGAAGTCTCTCAAACTTTAAACCTCTCAGGGCCTCTGGGTGGCTCAGTCAGTTAAGCATCCAGCTTCAGCTCAGATCATGATCTCATGGTTCGTGAGGTTGAGCCCCACATCAGGTTCTGTGCTGACAGCTCAGAGCCTGGAACCTGCTTAGGAGTCTGTGTCTCCTTCATTCTCTGCCCCTCCCCTGCTCATGCTCTGTCTCTGTCTGTCTCTCTCTCTCCCTCTCAAAATAAATAAATAAATAAACAAACAAATAAATAACATTAAAAACACTGATGGGATTATAAAGCTTAATAAATATTGCTTGAAAAAGCCTTAAAAAAGCAAACTTCAAACTTCTTGTCAAAACCTTTTGAGTCTCATGATTTCTACTCTTATCCTACTACTCACATATATAAGAAAACACGTAGGAACGCAAACAGCATCCTTGCATAACCAATTAAGAAATATTAAAGAGGAGGGGTTTAAGATGGTGGAGGAGTAGGTGGACCCTAAGCTGGCCTCCTCCCTGAACACAGCTAGATAAATATCAAGTCATTATGAACACCCAAGAAACCAAAGGTCTTAAAGAAAAAATCTCCATGTCTACAAGCAGAAAAAACAACCCATGGAAGTGCACTGTATGTTAACTAACTAGAATTTAAATAAATTGTTTTAAAAAGTTAAAGAAAAGCAAAGACTATAAACATCTTATTATAGAAAATGTAGTCTTTTTATTTTTTTATTTAAAAACAATTTTTTTACATTTATTTATTTTTGAGAGACAGAGTGAGACAGAGCATGAGTGGGGGAGGGACAGAAGGAGAGGGAGACACAGAATCTGAAGCAGGCTCCAGGCTCTGAGCTGTCAGCACAGAGCCCGACGCGGGCTCGAACCCTCGAACCGTGAGATCATGACCTGAGCCAAAGTCGGACGCTCAACTGACTGAGCCACCCAGGCACCCCGAAAAAGTGGTCTTTTTTAAAACTATTATTTTCTCAAAACTTGTAACAGTGCCTGGCACATATTAAGGGCTCAGTAAATGTCTGTTAGATGAATGTGGAAATAATTAGCATAAACTCATAGGATAACAGTCTAACACTAGATTGGTGCCAAAAACTCCATTTAAAAAAAAGAGTGCAAAATAATTCAAGCAATAGACATTCAAAAAATATTGACTTATATTATAGGATCAAGACTATGTGGAAAGCATAGATTCTAGGCCCCAGACTTAAATTCTGGTGCTTCTTGGACAGGTTGCTAGGACTCTCTGAGACCAAATCTTCTATTCTGTAAATTAGGAACAATATTATCTGCTCCAAAGTGGTTTTGTGAAGGCAAATGAAGTAATCCATTTCTAGTGTCTAACTCAGTGTCTAATACATAGTTACAATAAATATTAGCTAATAGTAATAGAACTGTGGTATTAACCAATGGAGCAAGACAACAGAGATCTCCTGATTACTGATCAACAAAAGAGAATAATTATAACTCCATTGGCTCCATCACAGTTTGTTGAGAGGATCAAATGAAAGAGTTTCAGTAAAGAACTATATGGATACAAGACATCCCCAGCAGATCATATATTTTCAGGCTCCACTGCTCTTCATTAACTGATGACCCTAATAAAGATGTAGAAAACCAGGGGTGTTTGGATGAGATAAGTGTTTTATAGGCTAAGAGGCTTTTCTGAGCCCATCTGCAAAGCTGCTGACAATCTTTTTATTGGTGGAGGCTGTGCCTCTTAACTAGGCTGTCATCATTTCTTTTCTCAAACTGGGTGTGTGTGGGGGGAGCCCCTGTGGAGAGGCAGCCTCTCTGGGTGGTCTGTCTGTCTGCTGCTGCTCAGACTGATGCTGCTGACATTTCTTAAGCAATCATCTCTTTAGCTTTTTTATGGATTTGACTTCTCTTGCATTCATTAACCTCTCTTGCACAGCATACAGTTATTAAACTGTATTAGCTGCAAATATTGATAGTCACATGATACTGGGGAATAAAACCAATTTACAAAGCACAACTTCTCTGATTTAGTAGATGTGTGTGTGTGTGTGTGCATGTGTGTACACATATATACAGTGTATAGCAAAAAAATTTTTAATAGATGCGTGAAAAGGAAGAAGAGTGTTATTTCAGTATAATGAATGTTTGATAAACTTTGTACTCTTAAAACAACTCTGTGGCTTAATGATACTTAGGATTCTGACATTGAAAATTATAACATATTCTAATAATTCCTCTCAACATGGATCATCCTAATCTGAACTGTTTTATTTATTTACAGTTAACTCATCTCTGTTCATGGCAATTCTCCTGGCCACAACTATACCATATTCTAAATTGTAAACAATACAACTAAGCAGAAAGTAAGACATATTAACAGAGGTTTTGAATATAATAGACATTCATCAGTGGCATGTGGCTTAAATCTTCTATCTTAGTTAAGGCTTTTCTGGTTGGCAGTTTCCAAAACCCACATCACATTATTTTAAGAGGCAAATATTCACAGATTAGTGACCATCAATCCCAATTTGTCTGGAATTAAGGGATTTATCAGAATTCAGGGCTTTTGTGCTAAAACTGGGACAGTTGCTAGAGAACTGAGATGGTCGATCACTACAGCACAGGTTGTTGCTTGAGTGAAATATATTGGAAATATATTAGAGGACCTATGGAATTCAAGGACAGGAAACATTGGCTTCTTAAGAATCTAGAATAAGAAACTGGATATCTTTCCACAGTCACACAGTTATTCTTTCTATCTCTACTTTGTATATTCCAGGTCTCTCTGAATGTATATTGTATTCTCCCTCTCCCTCTTCCTCTCTCTCTCTCTCTCTCTCTCCCTCTCTCTCTCTCTCTCCAGATAAGCTTACTCTTTACTCTTAGTAAAAAGATACAAGGATGGAACTTAGTGGAATTAAGAGGTCCATATCCCTATTAACATATAATCATTAAGGATGTCAAGCAAGAACATGTTCTGATGTCTTTCCAAGAATGTTGTTTAACGAATGACTAGAATCCTAAAAGTGCTCATATTGTCTCAGAATGCATAGATCACAATTTAAAATTATTCAATTATCATATTGTTCATTGATCATATGATTTGAGAAAAGGCTACAGAATATTATGGTAGTAACTTCTTCCAGCTCAGTGAATTCTTAGGAGCCTTTAAATGGAAATACTTCTGTCTTCTGACAGCATAATTTTAATCCTTTATTATAGTTCTCTTGAATATTGTAAACATTAGACTCAACTCAGCCTAGAACAATTATTTGATTAATTGAAGCACTTATCTCAAAAACATTGGCCTCCATTTGCTTAACATTTGGACTGAACCTGTGATTATTTCAATGACAGATGTCTCAAGAATTTGTTTGCATATCTGAAATTCTCACTATGAGAAGGATTCTCTAAATGGTTAGTTGAGTTTAATTGAAACACAGAATGTTCAGTATTAGTTTACAAGCCACCCGCAAAACTGCAAACAGAACACACCAATGTATTAGCTAATTGCATGCTAGCTACTGCTCTAAGACAATTAAGTAATTCATATATCAATGTTCAGTTATGAGCTCTTAGCAGAACCATAAAAATACATTTAAAAATTAAGTTATAGGGGTGCCTGAGTGGCTCAGTTGGTTAAGCGTCCAACTCTTGATTTCTGCTCAGGTCATAATCTCACGGTTTGTGGGTTTGAGCCCCACATCAGGCTCTGCACTGACGGCTCAGAGCCTGCTTGGGATTCTCTCTCTCTCCCTTTCTCTCTCTGCTCCTCTCCTGATCATTCTCTCTCTCTCTCAAAAATAAAGAAAGAAACATTTTAAATAAGTTATAATTACCCATGATTCTCTGGTATTGTTTTATAAAATAAGTTCTAACCAGTGAGTTCTAAATGAATTTTACTCATTGATTGAATAAAATTGTTGAGTTTTCCCTAAAAGTTTAATGGCACCTAAATATAGTAATTTTACTCTGAGGAATCTGAAATGTTTTGTTACTTATGATATTTTTATTAATCCCTATTTTTCTTACGATATTCCCTTTATTGATTTGAGTACAGACTCCTTTTCCACTGATTATATCTTAAAAATTTCCCAGAAATTCCTTCCTGTAGACTTAACTCTATTTACATACATAATTATAGCATTATTCTAATATAGTGCTTATTTTTACAAACCTTTCCATTTTTATTACATTATTACCAATAAATAGCTTAAAAAGTAAATGGTTCTCTGTGCCTTATGATAACATGCAGTAGTCTCCCATCCCACCCCTCATCATCACTCCCCCCCCAAGACAACTTCAACTCTTCTAACTATTTCCTTGCTAGGAAGGAAAGGAAACATGTTACATGTTAAGTCTATGTAACATGATCGTACTGCTCTTTCTTGATTTTTTTAAAAAGAAATTTCAGGTTTACTTGTTATACTTCGAATTCTATTATGGAATATAAGGATTTAGAAATCTGAAATCTTGCTTTCTACTTCATCCTCCAAGCAAATATCCTCTTCCCTTCCATCTGTTCAATGAAGCTTTGATTTGTGGTTAAATCAATAAGTCAGATAGTTTTACAATGATTATGTAAATATTATTCAGAGATGAGCCCTGTGAAATGATCTGATTATATTTGTTTCTTGTATAAACATTTCTTCCCTGGAGTTAATAGTTGCCTAGGATTGTTTTTCTTTATTTGCTTTTTTAACCTCTTCTACTTACCTATGTTGGATTGCTCTGTTAATGTGGTGAATCTGGGAATTATTTCCCAGAATTCACTTTTCTGTGTGGTTCCAGGTTAGAGTTAGCCAAAAGAGAAACTTGTACAAAACCTTGAAGGTGGAGATGAAGCACTGAGCACTAGTTTTCAAAGGTCCTTTTATGCACAGAACTGTGACAGACAGACACAGAGGCGCCCAGCAAGTGCAGGTTGGGTAGCTCTCCTCTGTGTCCTGTCCAGTTCTTCTTCTTCCAATAGTGACTTTAGGTTTACCATCAGATGTGATGTCGACAGAGAAGTAAGAACTTCCCATAGATCTCTCCACAAGCTCCCCTTTGAGAGACCCATTTCGGTGGCTGGATGTCGTTGGCTCCTCAGATTTTTCTATACTCTCCAACTTGTCTACCTGTACCAGGGCTTTATGAAATCTGGTTAGTGGCTTAATTCCCTAATTTTCCTATTCCCTCTTCTAGATGTCACACTCACATCTCGTCCTACATTTTGTTTGGCTAAATTCCAATAATGACCGCTAATCACTTATTATAGTGATTGTGCTATAACTTAGCTGCAACTCTATCACTAATATTTCCCCAAACTCTTAAAAGAATTATAAATCTCCCCCCAAAATATTCATATGCATTGGATAATTTATTATTTCAGGTTCTTATTTTTCTTCCTTAGAGACTTCCTTTAGGATTTCTCAGTTCTCATTCTGTGTGGACTAGATGCTCTGACAATCTGATGTACATGTAATCTGGGATTACCCTTCACCTTTATTCTGAAAATTCCCTTCATGTATCACTGGTAGTAAGGTTTTCTATTTCCCAGATTCCATATATTCCTCTCTTTTGATTTTGACCCTTGGTTTGGTAAAATAATACTACTGTAGCTTTTTAAGGTGCATGGAGATAAAAATATTCTTTACCTGTATCAATTCTCCATTTTTAAAATCAGACTTCATATTTTTGTCTCCTTGCCTTTTTGTTCTATTTTTTATATAATCTCCTCAAATTTATCTTCCAAACTTCTAACATGTTTTTTTTCAGCTTTTGTGCCTTTAATTTTCAAGAGTTCTTGCTCCCTAAATGTTTGTCTTATATGGTGGCTTGCTCCTATGTTTTGGATGTAACAACTACTCTTCCATCTGTGAAAAATAAAATGAAATTTTAAAAACTACTCTGCTTCATGAACTGTGCTCTTTCTTCTATTAGTTTCTTTTTGTTTCTGTCGTATTAGATTAGTGCATCCATATGTTGAATAGAGGCTCTGAGTATATGGACAGGGCATGTTTACAGCTAGGACTCCTGTATGGTGACTGGACAGGGATAGCAAATAGTGATTTTGATTTTATTTGTTTAGTTGGGTTTTTTTTTTCTTTGCTTTGCTTAATTTTTGGAGTCTCATACATGGATTTTAGAAATAAGGTTTATGTATTGAGTAACTTCACTTATTTAAGGGAATATTCATTCATTTCCTTATTGATGGTGAGTCTGAAAATTGGTCCTAGGTGGTCATATAAAATGTATCTGTTCATTCAGTAAATGCCTTTCAAGCATTTCATATACTAGTCAATAAAAAAGTCATATTTCATTTGTATGTTTTACTCAAGATAAAAGAAATAATTTGACATGTCGTTGGGAAGAAATTAATTGGAATGTAAGCAACACAGAAACTAAAAATATATGAAAGGAAAGATGTGAATGAAAATGCTGAACCTTGACTGAGAACATAAACAAAATAGTAGTTTTCAAAGGTAAATGGTGTCTCTCCTCTCATTAAATAATTCCATTGCACAATATAATGTTTTCAAAATAGTCTCAGAATCCTTCTTTCTGAAAATTAGGCTATTTTATAAATAAGAGTCTGTGTGTTCTGACTTAGGAGTTATGACAGAATTTCTTTGCATATTTAATTCTCATTTTGAACACTAAAGAGCTAACTCTTCCTTTTTGGTTGGAATTCAAATCTATAAGTCACCTTCCAGAGGAAAAGTTAATGAAATTTAGTGTTTATAAAAAAAAAAAAAACTCCAAAAGAATATATCCTTTTGTGGGGTTAGTTTAAAATTAGGCAGGAGTGTCAATATCTAATAAGTAATAATTTCTTTCTAAAAGTAGTATTGCCACTGCTTGAAATATATACAAATAATATTTTATATTTTGTAAATGTTTTAGGCAATAGCTGTTAATCTTTTTACTTAGTAAACAGTTAATGGGTTATTTCTTTTTTTAGTTTTTTTTAATGTTTATTATTGAGAGAGAGACAGAGAGACAGAGAGACAGAGCACACGCTGGGGAGAGGCAGAGAGAAAGGAAGACACAGAATCAGAAGCAGGCTCCAGGCTCTGAGCTGTCAGCACAGAGCCCAATTCAGGGCTCGAACCTACAAGCTGTGAGATCATGACCTGAGCCAAAGTCAGGCACTTAACATACTGAGCCACCCTGAACAATGGAATACTACTTGTTGATGAAAAAGAATGAAATCTTGCAATTTGCAACAATGTGGATGGAACTGGAGGATATTACGCTAAGTGAAATAAGTCAGTCAGAGAAAGACAGATACCATATGTTTTCATTCATATGTGGAATTTGAGAAACTTAACAAAAGACCATAGGGGAAGGGAAGGAAAAATAAGTTACAAACAGAGAGAGGCAAACCATAAGAGACTCTTAAATACAGAGAACAAACTGAGGGTTGATGGAGGTGGGGGGTTGAGGGAGCAGGGAAAATGGATAATGAGCATTGAGGAGGATGAGCACTGGGTGTTGTATGTAAGGGATGAATCACAGGAATCTACTCCTGAAGCCAAGACTACAGTGTATACACTGTATGTTAGCTAACTTGACAATAAATTATTAAAATAAAATAGTTAATGGACACTGTGTGCCAGACAAGTCCTAGGCACTGGGGTTATAAAATGAACAAAATACAGTCTCTTCCTTGTCCTCTACAATTTGATAAAAGAGACATTCAAGTTTATAGTTATCACAATTTGTTCTATACAGACTGAGTAATGGTGCTCAGTCTATAATGATAGTAAGAAAGCTGACTAGAACTTGGTGATTGATTTGATGTAGGGAGTAGGTTATTCAAAGAAATTAAGGTTGAAAAGAAAGCTTCTGGCTTTAGCATCCGAGTACACAAAATAGAAGAAATAATAAGGACAATTTGGATACCTAAGGAACATTCAAGTATAGCTGTGCAGTCAGCATTTGGTTGACAGATGAGAGAGTGAACTGTACTAGAGAAATAATGTGGGATGTATGGTAATCATGCAGTAACTAAAGTTGCTGGAGCAGATGGCATCACTCATGAAGAGCCAGTAGATGAAAAGAGAATAGTTCTGTGAGGTATATTGGTGTGACAAGTCATTTCACAGGAGAGAACACTGTTAGTGAGAAACCTTGGCCTAAAATGACTAAGCCAAGTATCCGGTTCAGATCTGAGATTCTTCATTTCTGGCCCATCAAGCCATTCACAGAAAGGACTGACTTTCACAGCTACAAGTCAACAAGATTGAGAGAGACTTCTTTAGGCTGCTTCAGAATAAAACTCTCCCAAAATGTACAAGAAAATGTTTAAAAACAATGCTGCCACAGGCATGGAGTAGTATTACTTAATTGAGAGAGAAAGAAAATGTTTAAAATTTATAGGATCATTTATTTATCAGGTGCTAAGGGAGCAATAAGATTGAGAACACAGTGAGAGGATCAAGTATGAGAGATAAGACAATGTGTTACATGGTGGACAAAGTATATTTGAGGTGTTGTCCTACATTCAAATGGAGATTCCACCAGGGATTTAGAAATCTGAGCTGGATCTCTGTAGGGAGATCAATGCTGGACACATAGTTTGAAAAGTTATCAGTATTCAAAGTGGTAGTAAAAAGCCTGGAAAAAGGTGGATTTCCCTAGAAACTAAGCAGAAAGACATTGTTTGTTCAGTCCACACCACTCAGCAGGAAAGATGTTTTTAATTCTTTTTAAAAATTGAGTCAAAATAAGGAAAAGGTAATTAGCTGGCTCAATAAATAACAAATGGTAAAAGAAGAGCTTGAAGTCTAGGTTCCTGACTATAAATTTGGCTATTTCCATTAACGATAGTAAATAATAACAACAACAGTTTTTATAATGTAGTTTGGTAGCCTATAAGTTATGTGGGAATCTAAAATGGAGAAACAACTCTAATAGATATGCTAAATTAGGCAGTCAGTATTTAAACGATCACCGAGACTTTCATTTAACTGTTATTTTCTAAAACCATACCAAAAACAAAAACAAAAAAACTTAATTTCTAGAAACCTTTAGGCAGAATTGCTTGCTGAATCGACTTCAACAGTAAAGAAAACTGTCTCTTTGGAAAAGAGAAAGCTCAGAGCCACACAAGTAGAGGCTCATTATCAAGGGAATGATCACAAAATCATGTCTTTTCATTTTGAAAAGAGGAGTTTCATCAAGACAAACATTTCAGAAATTCAGCCAGCGGCATTCCAGCATTTTATTTTGTTTTTAACCAGTTGAAATTTTATTATAACAAACAAGACAGTTAGTACCATTCAATTCAATATCATGGAATGTTCCAGTATTTAAATTTAAAATAAATATGAGACTAGAAACATTAAAAAGGAAGAGCCAAAATATGCACTGTTTGGAGACAATTTAAATGAAACAGGTAGAAAATCCTCTGTCGTGTTAGCTATTATAATTCTTATTGGTTATTGCTAATATAAAAGAAGCTGATTTATTTTTGCAAATCAATCTTGGTTCCAATCACCTTGTTAAACTCTATTACTACTTATAATAGTATTTTAGTTGATTCTTTTGGACTTTTATGTGGGTGAAGAAGGCAATTTTATGAGTTCACCAAAACCATTTTATTTACCTCTTGGGCTTCCATGAAGATTCTTTCCTTGTGTCTCTCCCAGCAATGTGGGGCAAATGACTGAGCTGTGAATGTAACAATAATTATGCACACCACTTCAGTCTGGCCAAAAAATAACCCAAATTATCTTTCACACTCTCTGTTTCCCTACTAGATGGTAAGACAGAACAATCTGGAAGTCTCTCATTGCTGATGGCAGAGAGGTCAATCTAGGTTCCCAAAACGAAATGACTGAGTCAAGTAGAACATCAACCAACTTGGTCCACATTATACTATGACATAATAAGATTTGGGGATTGTTTGTTGCAGCATCTAGTGTAACTTACCTTGACAAATACATGAATTAACTTAAAATGTAGAAGATATTTATTGAGGTAAAATTAAAAATTTACTAAAAGAACCATACTATGCTTTGATGTAATGAATCAGT
This sequence comes from Panthera uncia, assembly GCF_023721935.1. Classification (NCBI taxonomy): domain Eukaryota; kingdom Metazoa; phylum Chordata; class Mammalia; order Carnivora; family Felidae; genus Panthera; species Panthera uncia. The sequence goes on along the minus strand of NC_064809.1, from coordinate 60,186,069 downwards.
ATTTTAGGGAATATAAAAAAATAGAAGATTAATCAATAATCCATGTCATCTCAATAAAAATCCTAAAATAAATGTTATGGAAAATTTCAAGTTAAATCAGCAATTGATATAAAAAAATAAAATGGCTAAAATAATTCTGAAAAGTCTAAAAAGAGAAAACATTTAGTTTATCAGATACAAAACATATTTTAAAGCTATAAAAATTAATATAATGATAATTCTGCAGGACTATTCCATGGAATAACATAAAAAGCAAGGAAAAAAATTCATGTATATATAAAAGTTTAATTTATGATAAAAGTAGCATTTGAAGTAAAAATGGACTATTTAATAAATGATTTAAAAATTAAAAGTCAAAATGAAAAAACAAAGCTACCAAAGCAGATTAAAGAAATATGGAAGAATATGTTTATGTCCTCAGGTAGATAAATTATAAACATTTAAAAACACAAATAGTGTCCAGATTGAGGACAAATCAAATCGAGGGGAAAAAGAAAAAACAACCCAATAAAAAAATGAGCAAAAGATGTAAATTGGGAAAGTTGCAGATGAAATTAAAATGTTAAATAAGCAAAAAGATGCTAAACCACAACTATAATCAAGAATATACAAATTCAAACAATACAGTGGAATGTTTTACCCATGAAATTAGCAAATTTAAATAAGTTTGGTAATATCAAATGTCAGCAAGAATTTGTATCAAATATTGGCAAGAAAGTGAAACCCTAAGAAATAGAATTACAAAATTTGTGTAGGTATTGCTAAACATTATGGGTGAGAGAGTAAATCGGTATAGCCACTCAAGAAGACAATTTAACAATTCAGTAATATCTATTAAAACTCAAGATAAGCAAGCCCTATGATTCATAAAATTGTACTTCTTTGTTTCTATGCTGGATAAAAGCTCAGTGTGTGCCTAGGAAGGCTGAATCAAAGACATTTATTTCTGCATTGTTCATATTACTGAAAAATAACCACCTCAGTGTTCATCCTAAGGGATTTAATTAATTTTGGTCTATTCCATAGGCCTAAATGTATTAACATGAATTTAAGCCTAGGATGCATTATGAGAAGGTAGAAGATGGAAGTGAGGTGGAGACCACCCTTCTGTTCCTTATGCCTGCAAGCACAGTGATGGCCATATTTGCATTTTTTGCCCAATATCTGGTCACCAGTCTTCATACACACTGAGGGGCAAGATAGAGGGCGTCTGATTGCTGGCATGAATCATGGTTGCAGTAGTGAAGTCCTGAAGCAACATTGTGCTGGGAGATTCCTGATTTCCAAACTAACTAACCATGGCAGAGATAATAGTCCCGTTGGCAGGCCAATAGTGCAATGTTCTTCTGGGAGTCCTTCATAGAAACCAAACCTAAAGATTGTTTTTCTAAATCATCCAATACTTTTAGAAGCATCCACTTTCCTGTATTATATCCCTTTTTCTTAAACTACATAGAGAGATTTCTGTTACCTGCAACTGAACCTTGACAGATAAAGTAGTTGATTCCACACAAGTGGCAATGGGTAACAGATTTTCAAGGTTGAGAATCTGAGATTGTTTACATTTCACTTATACAACCACTTTTGAGTGGTTGACCATCTGGGTGGCATTCAAGGATAGGATACTGATAATCTAAGGACACAAATTATTACCTGTGTTTATTTGGAATAAAATGCTCATTGAAGGTGTGGTAGTGTTGGCAAATCAAGTGGTGACTGCTTTTATATAATACATATGTCATGTGAAACACAAGGATTGTGGGATGGAATGGTCACTTCCAAAAACCCCAGTGAACATTCTTTATTAAAGAATTAGGGTTTTAAATTCTTAGAACCAAGAATGATCAGAGAATTAGGAAGTTTATGACTGTCCTAACAAATCTATCTCTAATGACCACAATGTAATAGTCAAAACTTAAAGGTAGAAACAAACTTTCAAATTACAATGACGTTTTAATCTCTTATCTGAAGGTTGTGAAAGCTAAGACATTGGAAAAAAGGAAAAACCTCAAGAAATAGAATTATCAAATTTTGTCAGATATGGGAGATAGAGAATTTCTCTAATCCCTACATCCCACTGAGCCTCCTTCATTCTGTCTAATGAAATGAGTCATTCCCAGCTGGAAGACATGGACTGGTCTCACTGGGGATAGCTACTTGCAAGAGAATCCCACTTCTCTTGGAGCCTTGTCCCTCCATCTATCATGGCCTCCACATCTAAATGACAGTGAGACCTCAGCATTCCTCAGAAGTCCAATTGGAAAGTCAAACTTGGAAGGAAAAGATTATTCTCTAAAGGAATTGTAAAGATTTATTCATTTATATCAGAAGAAAAACTGGAGAATACATGCAGAAATGAATTCTAAAGTTTTTAGAAAAGGAGTGAAAATATACAATCTTGCTTCATGCTGAATGTATCAACGTGTACACCTGAAATCTTGATTCTTAATTCAGTGCTAATTAAAGAAGCCAGAAATATCTCTGTGTAGACAGTTAATCAAAACCTGGCTCCAATGGCAAATATAATGCTTTAGTCAGGGAGGAAAATCTTCCTCTGTCCTATGATCCTTCTAGCTGGACTTAGAATCAAATTGACATGAGACAGATGAACAGGAGAAAATCAAATTTAATAGGCATATTGACAGACAGACATGAAATTCCAAAGACTATGAGGCAATATGAAACTTATATGAGCTAAGGAGAGGGGTAGGATCAGAGGATACAAAGGAGAGGAAAGCCATTAGCAGGAAAGTGAAAAGAGGTGTTTGGAAAAATAAAGGTTATCCTATTATGCAGATACGTTCCTTATTTGTAAAGGGGAGTCTCTGTTAATAGCTCTTTACCTGGTACAAGCGCTCCCGTTCCGATGTAAATTTAAGGAGTTGAACGGGAGGGAGAGAGCTTTTCCTGAATCTGTTGGGTTTTGATTACTTTTAACTCAAAATAATTTTTATGCCAAAGTAGTCCATCTTGGGTAGTCTGCCCTTGGCCCTTTCACTTTACACATGTTAACTCATTTATTCTTCTTAATAATTCTATAAGGAACTCACAACTATAATCCTGTGAGATAGAGATTAAATATTTTAACTTATATAATACAGCCAGCAACAATCAGAGATAGGACTTAACCATTACTCAAAAAGAATACACCAATTCTACTGAAGATTCTTTCCCACATTTTCCCCACAGTATCCCATCTATAGAGCTGTCCAGAAAGACACATATTATAAGCATTAGTAAAAGTAAATAATCCTTTTCACCTTTTTTCCAAGTAAAGTCACCCAAATGAATGTAAAACAACAACAACAACAACAATAACAACAACAACAAACAGGTGAACAATAATGACGACATAAAAATCGGAACATAAAATAATAAAAAAGGAGATATAGGGATGCCTGGGTGGCTCAGTCAGTTAAGCGTCAACTTCAGCTCAGGTTATGATCTCATGGTTCGTGGGTTGGAGCCCTGTGTTGAGTTCTGTGCTGACAGCTTGGAGGTTGGAACCTGCTTTGGATTCTGTGTCTCCCTCTCTCTCCACCCCTCCCCCGCCCCCACACACACTCTGTTTCTCTCTCTCCCTCCAAAATAAATAAACATTAAAAAATTTTTTAAATAAAAAATAAAAAATGAAATATATATAAAGAAGAGGAGCCAAAATCATAGAAAGGTATAGGTAAGACAACAAAGGTAAAGTAGATGAATAAAAAAAATTCTTTAATACCCTTTCCTTTAAAATGAAAATATGATTATATAAATTAAAAGCTCAGTCTCCAGGCAGAAAAATTATGGTAAGATCCCTCTACCCTTTCCTTTTGAAAGTAAATCGGGGTTCACTACCTGTTAGGGTCATAAAATCATATTAAAGTAGGCAAGGACCTCAGAAGTCATCTAATCCAAACCCCACCGTTGCTTTGATGCTTGATATTCTGAAGTGTTACATAACGAGCTTTCTAACTCATTTTCACTAACCTGTTTTCATGTGTTATCAAATAATGTGTGAGTGGGCCAGGGAATTCTCAGAGATTGTAAGCAAATAAGAAGTTCCATGTTCTCCTATCATTGTGTAAGGCCCCAAATAATTGATGATATTTTTCAGATTAAGATCTTGATTAAGATCAATGTCATAATTTTATTTTATATTTAAGTTATATATGTATGTATGTATTTACTTATTTATTTTTAAGAGGGAGAGAGACACAGAGAGAGAGAGAGAGCATGTGTGTGCATGCACAGGAGGGGCAGAGAAAGCAAGCAAGAGAGAATCCCATGAATCATGAGATCACGACCTAAGCCGAAACCAAGAGTTGGATGCTTAACCAACTGAACCACCCAGGTGTCCCAATGTCATAAATTTAAAATGAAGAAATTACCCTGTCTTGATGTTGGAGGAAAAACAGCAGCCTGGAAATTATCTTCCTAGACAATATGGACAATGGTATAAAATGTCTAAGAAAAAATTAGCCATTTTATTGCAATGAAAATATTTGGACCTTATGCATTTGGTGACCAGAGAAAGGAAGCAGCATCCTTTTTAGCCAAAGAGCAAATTGTTTAAATGTCTGCTAACTTAGTCATATTGGTTTATAGCGTTTTTTTTTTTATCAAAACAGATTCCAGAGTTAATTTTGACATGTTTATGCCTGCTAATTGAGAAGATGTCACTTTTTCTTAAGACTGCTCATTTTGTTTACATATCCAGCTGGCACTTAGCATTGCCTTTACCACTCTCATCTTTCACTTTCCAGATCTTGTCTCATTTCTGTGTAGTTTACAGTCCAATTAGTTATAACTAACAGATTGCTTGGAACCAGTCTTATGAAAATGTGATTATATATGGTGCCTTAGCAATATTCTCTAAATTTGACAAGAATATACTACTCAGTTGAAGGAATCATGTCTTTACATATAAAGGGATGATCGCCATAAAACCATGATTAATATAATCATCAAATTATACTTGGTCTTTTTTGTAAAGATGTCAGTTAGAATTTTAAATGATTAAATGAGAATTTTAACCTGGATTACTGAATAGTGGGGAAAATGGGTAGCTGCACTGAGTCATGTATATTAAGGACTTGTGTCCTTTTCTAAAAATATAGAATAAAAATGTATTTAGAAATATATCTAAGAGAAAATAGTTTTCAAAAATCATAAGCGATACTATGAAAAAAATTTATGTCAAAATTTAGATGAAAGGATGGTTTTCTAAAACTGACTCAAGAAAGAAAAAATCCAATAAACCGAAAAAAACATTAAAGAAAATAAAAGTCACCTTACCCCAAGGGAATCAGATCTAAGTAACTTCAAAGATGACTTTGAACAAAGTTTCAAGAAATGGGTAATTCTTATATCATAAATATGTTTCAAAAAATGGGAACATTGGAAAATCTATTAAAATAAACTTCATGCCAAAGGCAGACATGGAGAGTCCAAGAAAAGGAAGTTATGGACCAATTCACCTATGAACATAGATGTACAGATATTAAATAAAATACTAAAAAACTGATTTTGGTAGTACATAAAAAAACACATTTTAATTAATAGAGTTTATCCCAGGAATTCTTACATAATTCAACATGAAATGTCTAATTATTATTCACTATATTAGCAGAAAGAGATAAGACATATGATCTCTTAATATATGCATTCATCAATAAATGGAGAGAATCATTCAGATAAACATTCATAATAAAAACACTGTACCCTAAAAGTAGAATGGAACTTCCTTCCTCTTCTTTCTTCCTTCACTCAAAGTGATGAAACTTTAGAATTATTCACAATATATCAGGAACAAGATAAGAATGTCTGCTACTATGGCTTCTCTTTAACAGTATGCTATTTTTTAAAAATCCTTCATAATTTGAAAGCAAAAGACAAAATTCTTTTCTTTGTTGATGATATCTACATAGAAAATCCAATAGATTTCATAGAAATCCATAAAAAGTAGAAATCCATAAAAAATACTAAATTTATATAAGGAATTAGCACAGTTTCTAGATAAATTATCAATGCTTAAAAACAAATAGCATAACTAAAACCAGTGATAATAATAGAAAATGAGGTAGAAAAAAATTTGTATCAGGAACAAAAATACAATATTCCCAGGAACAAATCCAATAAACATGTACAAAATTTTTTGAAGAAACGCTTAAATAAAATTATTGAAGAACACTATCTACCCAAATAAGTAGAGATCTATGCTATGTTCCTACATAATAAAATTTAAGGATATCAACTCTCTCCCAAATGAACCTATAAAATTAATGCAATTTCAGTAAGTTTTGGTTCTTGTGGGTAAAACTTGACAAGATGATCTAAAAACTCACATGGAAAGGCATAAACAAGAACAACTAAAAACAGATTTTAAAAACAGAGATGAGGGGTTACAGGGAGGCTCAGTCACTTAAACCAACTTTTGGTTTCAGCTCAGGTGAGGATCTTATGGGTCCTGGCTTTGAACCCGTTGTCAGGCTCTGCACTAACAGTGCAAAGCCTGCTTGGGATTCTCTCTCTCCCTCTCTCTCTCTCTGCCCCTCCCCCTCTTGTGCATGCTCTCTCTCTCTCTCTCTCTTTCAAAATAAACTAAAAACAAATAAAAACAAAGATGAAAAGACTTATATAAGATATTAAAAACTGTCATGGACACCTAGTAATTTAAACAGTGATAAAAGGCAGACAAATAGACAAATAGATGAATAAAACAGAATACAGATTCCCAAATAGACTTATGCATAAATGAAATCTCAATTTTGACAAAGGTCCAATGATAATCAATGGGAAAAAATAGGATATTCAAAAATTTAAGTGGTTAACCATGTAGAAAAAAAATAGTAGATAACTCACATCATATGCAAAAATAAATTCTAGACAGATTTTAGACAATATTAAAAGCAAACTTTAAAGTTAAAAAAATACATAATTGAGTATCTCTATGACTGAGGGTTAAGGAAGTATTTTCTAAACAAGATACAGAAAACACAAACCATGAAGGAAAATCTACATAAATGACTAGATTAAAATTTAAAACACTTTTTCAATAAAAGACATCATAAGAAAAGTTTAAATAATCCTTGGTTTAAAAAAGCTATTTTAAAGTATATATATGTGTGTGTTTGTTAAAGGAACATTATTCAATATATAACAAAACAACACCTTATAAACTCTTACTTATATTTTTAAAAAAGAAAACCATACAATAAAAAAAAAGCAAAGTATATACAAAAGAAGTTTACATAAAATGAAATTCAAATAATCAGTAAACCTATGCATGCAACTGTGGCAAACTATTTGTTGGATTGCAAATAGAATGAATTCTCAGACATTGACAGTTCTTGACACAATCTCAAGAGCTAATAAAACAAACACAAAAAATTCAATGAGAACATAAAAGATTTGAATAAAACAACTAACCAATGTGATTTAATTCACAGATAAAGAGCATTATATTCAATAATTGAAGAAATAAATACAAAAAGTAGACATTATTTTAAAGTTTATTCTGGGCCATAAAGCAAATCTCCACAAATTTCAAAGAACTGAAATCAGGGATGCCTGGGTGGTTCAGTCGGTTCAGCGTCGGACTACTGATTTTGGCTCAGGTCAATATCTCACCGTGGTAAGATGGAGCCCTGTGGGGCTCTGTGCTGAGCACGGACCCTGCTTGGAATTCTTTTTTTCCTTCTCCTTCTACCCCTCGCCTTCCCTGTTCATTCTCTCTCTCTCTCTCTCTCTTTCAAAAGAGAGAGAGAGAGAGAGGAAAAAAAAAACAACAACAACAGAAAAACCAAAGAACTGAAATCATAAGTGTGTGTCCCCTGACCAACATGGAATTAAATTATAGAGTGGAATTAAAAATAACTAGAGGGGCGCCTGGGTGGCGCAGTCGGTTAAGCTTCCGACTTCAGCCAGGTCACGATCTCGCGGTCCGTGAGTTCGAGCCCCGTGTCAGGCTCTGGGCTGATGGCTCGGAGCCTGGAGCCTGTTTCCGATTCTGTGTCTCCCTCTCTCTCTGCCCCTCCCGCGTTCATGCTCTGTCTCTGTCTGTCCCAAAAATAAAAAAAAATAAAAAAAAAAAAACGTTGAAAAAAAAAAATAACTAGAAAAATCTTGAAATGTTTGGAAATTAGGCAACATGCTTTTAAATAAACAAAAGATTTAAGAAGAAATCACAAGACACAATAGAAAACATACAGAACTGAATGATAATAAAAAAACAACATATCAAAATTGGTGGGATGCAGCAAAAACAATGCTTAGAGGGATATATATTGCTTTAAATACAAATAAGAACAGAAAAAAGATTTAAAATCAATGACTTACACTTCTAACCCAAGAATCTGGAAAAGGGGAACAAGTGAAAGGAAATAGAAGGATAAAAGTAATAAAATTATGTGGAGAAATTGATAAAGTAGAAAAATTAACAAAGCTTTGGCTTTAGTTCTTTGTACACATTAATAACACTGATTAACACTTAACAAGAGAGAAGGAACACAAATTGCTAATATGAGGAATGAACAGAGGACATCCATGCAGATCGGATGCACATCAAAAGGATAATAAGAGGATATTATAAACAACTTTATGCCAAAAAACTTGAAAAATACAGTGCTCAAATCTTGAAAAATAGAATTTACCAAAAAATGACCCAGAAGAAATGAAACACCTGTACATGCATACATCTTAAAAAAAAATCAAATCCATTATTAAAAATATTTTCTCATAAGAATTCCAGGTGTAGTACTTGCTGTGGCAGTGCCTATACTAAAACTGGAGTGATACAGAGGAGATTGGCATGGCTCCTGAGCAAGGATAACACACAAAACTCCAAGTGTGGATGATTTCACTGGTGAATTCTTCCTACTAGCAAAAGTAATGCCAATCTTACAAAAATTCTCCCAAAGAAGAGCAAAACACTCAACTCACCAACTCCTAACTCATTTATGACCCAGCAAAACTCTGATACTAAAATCTAAAAAGAACTAAGAAAGGAAAATATGAGCCTATATTTCTTATGAATACAAATATGAATATATTAAGTAAAACCTTAGCCAACAGAATCTAATTTTATATAAAAAATACATCAAAACTAAGTGAAATTTACCTGAAAAAATCAACCAATATAGTTCACCTAGTAAATGAACAAGGGAGATAAGCCATATGATTATTTCAATAAATACAGAAAACGTATTTGATCATATTCACCATACATTTATTATTTAAAAGGAAAATGCTCAACACACTAGAAGTAACCAAGAATTTCATCAACCTGATAAAAGGTATCTACAAAATAAAATTTAATGGCTAACATAATGTGGTAAAATATTGACCACTCCACCCCCTAACTCCTAAGCATGGCAAGAAGACAAGATTTCTACAACTACCAGTTCTTTCCAAAATTGGAAGTCTTCACTAGGTCAAGGAAGCAATAAAAAATATTTTCAAGAATAAAAGATTGAAAAATAAATATTATTATTCACAGATGATATAATTGTACATATAGCATGTTCAAAATAATTTACAAATGATTAGAAATTGTAAGTGAATTTAGGAAGGTTGCTAAATACAAGGTAAATATACCCTGTTTTGTGTTTACTCCCAGAGGTAGGCTATAACCCTTCCTAATTCATAGGTAGAATGTTGAGGCTGATGACAATCCAGAGACCTAGAGAATTTGAAAGAAAGTTTATTGTTATAACAAGGGACTCCTAGGGAGAGCGGAAAGGGCATAAGCAGGTCCAGGCAGTCTTCAGCAGAGCAGAGAGAGTGGGTTGGGCCTTAGAGTGTCAAGGGGGCAGGACTGGAGAGAAGTCCCTGAGGGTGGACTGGGAATTTGCCAAGTGTGAATTTCCCATATGTCCCAAAGGAGCTCACTTGGACTTTCTTATCAATTATGCCCAGATATGGAACACAAGAGAAAAAGGAAGTTGGGCTTATAAGAAGTCAGAAGTCAAACATCAAAACATGGAGTCAGACTCTTATATAACCCAAATCAATTGTATTTCTTTATACAAGTAAAAACAAAAACAAAGCAATTGATAAGTGAAATTTCAAAGGACTGCTATTTATAGGAGCATCAGAATGCATCAGATACCTAGAATAAATCTAATGAAAACAACTGAAAGATCCTTATGCAGTGAAAACTACTAAACATTGCTGAGGAAAGTGAAAGATTTTAATAAATAGAAGAATATGCTATGTTAGTGGACTGAAAGATTCAATGTTGTTAAGATGTGGATTCTCCCCCATATTGATCTATAGGTTTAGTGTAATTGCTATAAAAATCCCAAGAGTCCTTTTGTGGAGATGAAAAACCCACTGATGAGTATGCAGTCTGAGCCAGAGGACTGAGCTGGGTGATTAGAATGGCAGGCATTATCAAGCTAAAATTACCTTGATGAATTTATTCCATGCTAGGAAAAAGAATTTCCAGAAGGAAAAAATACTCTTGTTTGTATCAGAGCCCACTTCCTTCTCTAGACACTGTTGAGGATGCTATACCCATGTTTGCCTCTTGTTTCCTTCATGGTTCCAATCTCCCACCTGACATATCTCTTTGAAAATCAGTGTATTACACTCTGCAAACTTGGTGCCAATTATGTCATATTGAATTACAACTAATAGTTTAACCTTCTCCCCATACCCGATCTTATTAGCAGGAAGAGTCTCTCCTCCAAGACTTTTCCTTTTCCCACCCATTTCCAGATTGTCTAAAAACTTTGGGGCTCACTCATTCCATGTATATAATCCTGCTTCCAAAAACAATGCAAAGCACGGAGATAGCTAGAGGTCATCATTGCTGTTGCTTCTGGTTGCCATGTGGTGTCCTAGTTCACAAGCAGCCCTGCAGTCAGCATGTCCTTTATTGCTAGGGAACCACAGAAATGTCCCCTTTTAGGCTGCATTAGAGCACATGAAGGGTGCAGTCTATTTAAGTTCATAATTCAGTCCTCAGCTGGCATTTCTCCCAAGCACAAGCACTGTGCAGGACAATGGGCTTGAAGATCTTCCACCCTCAGACATATATTGGGCTAAAACCTGGTCCTTCTACCAAATCTTCTTACCATGGGATGAGCCTGAGTTGCCCATCTAAATAAATATCCACCTAACCCCCACTATTGGTGCACCACCACCCTATTTCACCCCCATTTTCCATTTTCAAACACTTTTAAAACATTTTAAAACAAAAACAATGTTTTACAAAAGTGCTATTCAGGGTGTGATCCAGGAAGCCAGGGCAGCATTTAGTTTCACCTGGGAGCTTGTAGGAAATGCAAATTCTCATGCCCAACTGACGGCCTTCTGAATGAGAAATTCAAAGGTGGAACCTAGGAATCTGCATTTAACATGCTTTCCAAATTATCCTCATGCACAATGTTTGACTAGCACTGTTTTAAAGTGTTTTGATACTGCCTTTTACAATGAGAACAGTTGTGTTAATATTTTCAGTTTATAGTTCTAACTCAGCCAAGGAGCCATTCTATTTAAGAGCCTATTTCGAGTGTTCACAATGCCTTAATTATGCTCTTACTAGTCAGAATATTTTATTTTTTTTATTATTTTTATTTTTTTTTTCAGAAGATTTTAAAAGTGTAGTCGTTCTTTGAAAGAAAATCCTACCTTTAGACAAACACACACATGGAAATCTAAGGGACTATGCAAGAGAAATTTCACTTTTCCTTACAGTCCCCTGTTGGTTTAAATTGAGTGGGTAAAAGCGATGGAAGCCATTGCACTTGATTGGATTGCCATATATACTTTTTATGTTTATTTATTTATTTATTTATTTATTTATTTTGAGACAGAGAGCATGTGAGTGGGGGAAAAGGGCAGAGAGAGAGAGGGAGAGAGAGAATCCCAAGCAGGCTCCACACCATCAGCATGGAGCATAATGAGGGGCTTGATCCCACAACTGTGAGATCATGACCTGAGCTGAAATCAAGAGTGAGATGCTTAACCAACTGAGCCACCCAGGCACTCCTGGACTGCCATCTTTTGCTGCAATCTCCTCTGTATTTTTTTTTAAATCCTCATTCCATCTGCTAAGCCCTGCCTCCTCATTGTCATCCCATGTACATTCAAAACAATAAATACACTGCATAACACTCGGTCCCCAAGGAACTCAGGAGCCCTTGATAAATCATAAAGTTGGCATTTCTAATTCTCTCCATATTTTGCCTTGGGCTATTAGAATATAGGATTTTGGACAGCAATCCACATTTTAAAAGAGTTAGGGAAGGAATATAAGCACAGATACAAAGATGTTCAGCGTTTGACAGTATAATATAAAGAAACCATCTAAAAAACTGCAGGCTGTTAGGGATACTGAGGGGTGGATGTAAGTAAAGCATCAGTGACCCCCTTAGCCTTAACCATAAAAGCTAACAGAAGGCATGCAACAGTCTTGGAAGACATCGCCTTTTCCACGCATTGTGAGCACCAAATTTCCTGAACAGTGCATCCCTCCTCCTTCCCTTTTTTCCCCCCTAATGCAATTCAGTACATGGAAATGTCCCAAAATCTAGGCACAAAAATGTCACTATGCATCCACATGATGTTAAAAAATGATTGCATTTTCCTACACGGGTTACACAACCACTTTAGTTTAAAAAGCTAGAGGAAATTTTTCACGGACTTAAAGGTTTGCCAAAATTCCCTCATTTGCCTACTAATCCCAGGTATAGAAGCCATACAAGTAGCCTCTGCATTTTAGACATACCCTTAAATATTAACCCCCTCCCCATTTTCTCCACCTCCACTCTCTGTCTTACTCTGCTCTCCACCAGAAAGCTGTTTGGCAAATTACAAAGAATAATGTGGTCTTTTCTGACAGTTTGGCTGGGGAGCCCCAAATGTAAACTCACATCACTGCTACCAATGAATGATTTTATTCATTTTAAGGCACCTATTTTCTTTTATTCAAATACACTTTTTAAGACACGCAAGGCACCAAGACGAAGTGGAATCAGGTTTGTTTCAGAAGGGAGATTTACATGATGATCTCTACATTAAAAATATTAAAAATTACTCTAAAAATTCCCTGTTAAAACGGCATTCCTTTTTTGCATATTCAACCCCTAAAACATCAAGGTGTATGTGGGTGTGGGTATGTTTATGGTCGTGTGGGCCTGGTTTGTTTGGGGAGAGGTTGCACTTCACCATTGCCACCCACTCTGTCTCAAAACCTAAGGTATTCTGAGGTGCCCCTAGGTTACCTGGAAGTGAATTCACCATACTTCAGTACCAGCACGTCTCTCTTCAAAATGTGGCTCAGGAGTCACTAAAGGAAACCACACAGTGTTAAGACTAAACATTCTTGAGTAAGCCTCAGTTATGGCAAGTTCAACAGCCTGGCCGTTGAGAAGGCAGTTACCGAAATTTTCCAAATAAATAAAGCAAACAAGTTACTTCAGGAAGAAGTTCACATCTATATGATTTATAATACTGGGAGTTGGCCCATTGAGGCAGGAGGAACCCAGTGAACCAGCAGTAAACCAGAGGCCACCCAAGCACTCAGAGCTGCCTCCAAGGTTTTAGTTCATGTTCAACCACCTACTGAATCCTCACCAGGAGTTACTCTGTTCGGGAAGGTGATGGCGTCTTACAACATCCTGCAAGACCTACTGGTGTGAACTTTATCATTCAGTCTCTACATGGGTTAATATTAACAGGGGGAAAAAATAGGAATCCTATTTAGAGTCCCCTGGCAGCAAGCAAATAGAGAAAAAAAAAATACTCCTCCAAAATCAATGTTTGCTTTGCTGAGGGCCTCCTTAGGTGTACATTGGAAACAATTCTGTCTGTCTCCCACAGTTAAGTCACCCTGCAGCCTCATATGCCAGCCAGGAGTACTTAGCAGTCCAGAATCAACAGGTTGCTGCTGTTGAGCAGTACCAGAACACAGGGGCAAAAAAAGAATGGAAAATGTTATATGCAACAGAGCAGCCGTGACAGATGATGATGATAAAAGATGAGAAGCACCCTGAAGACTCGGCCTCTCTTGACCCCCATCCACTAACCTTAAACTCGGCACCATTTCCAAGGATCATTCTAGCCATTAAGGCAAAAGCTAATGCTCTGTAGCTGGTCTCCATACGTCATTCTTAGGCACTTCCAAATTAAACCACACACATACACATACAACACCACCTTACATAGTATATATATCACATAGGAAGATATTATGTGTTGATGGAGATAAGTAAACATATTTAGCACTCTTGTGATCACACCCATGTATCTTTCTTAATACATATCATACAGGTGTAGAATTAGGCAATAAAAGGCATAAATTGTGTTTGATTAAGTTATCCTATATATGTCCTTAGGCAGGGGCATAAACTGGGAATGAATTAATAATTGACCTAATAATATTAGGTCAATAACAAGTTTCTAAGCTCCCAGGTAGGGAAGTTCCAATTTGGTTCACCATTAGATAATTAATACATTAATGCAGTTTTTGTAAAAATTGTATAAAAATCGAATTATAAGTCCTATCTCATAGAGAACTAGAGATGTAAGTATAGACAGTAGTTAGTAGAAGAAACGTTTAAAATAATGCTCCAAATATTCATTTAGGTGAAACATTTTATTCAGCATCCCCAATGCATGTGATTATCTTTGAGAATGTCAGGTATGCACATAAATATTTGCATATATGTAAAACCTTGGTTTGTCAACATAATTCATGTCAGAAACATGCTTGTAATCTAAAGCACTTGTATATCAAAGTGAATTTCAAGAACCATTGGCTTAGTTGTGATCATGTGACATTCGGTGACATGTACTACTCATATTGCAAGACATCATTTATCATGTTAAAAATTTATTAGAAATGTTTGTTTGTCTTGTGGAACACTCACAGAACAAGTTACTCACAATCCAAGATTTTACTGTATGTTTGTATATATTTGCACATAAGACACTACTTATGTGTCATTCTTTTATGACACCGTAGTAAGGAAAAACAGCATAGGTGGGAGAAATTGTTTTTTAAAACAAGACAGAATTAATGATCATGAAGCAAGGACTGAAAACAAACAATAAAATCAGGAAATGGAAGCCACTTGTGAGAAGAAAACCTAAGTAGCAAAAAGATTTTAGAAGAGCTGAATATCTCTAATGGCATAATACACAGGACACAGGAAAAACGTGTTGAAGTTAGAATAAGAGTCTGGAAAAATTGCTACAAAACATATCTCTCTATCAGAGTATAAAATTTCTGGATTTAAAAAAGTGAAAAGAAAAAATTGTGACAATATCAGAGTATTTCATAAATTTAATGAACCAGATAGAGAAAAATATGGGAAATAGAAAGGCCGAGATGTCCCTTGGAAGTTCTCAAGACTGACAAAGCAAGATCGGGAGTGTGTTTTTTTCTCTTACGACTATATTTACTTTAAAAAGGTTAATGAAATGACTACTGAACTAGGGAACCCCAAAGGACAGAAGAGTAGGCAACAACTTTGCAAAGGTAAGATTATGCAAGTGAAGTATAAGTCTAAATGCAAAATCTCCAACAAGAATCGCTGCAGAAGGGCACACTCCATAGCTTTACATAAAGTTATCACATCCGAAGCCAGTGTTTGGAGAGCAAGATGATAGGAGATTTCCTTAGATTATGTGGAGCAGAGCCCCTACATTGGTCCCAGATAGACATGTAGCATGACCAATATATAAACCTTGCTTATCTGAGCCTCTGAGATTTGGGGGTTGTTTATAACTGTAGCAGAACCTGGTCTATCCTCACCGATACAACAAGGGTGAAGAATCAATCTCCTTCCTATGAAGGATTCTCGCTGTAATTATTGTGCAGCCAAGGTCAAACTTAATCATATGTGTATAATACAACCAAAGATTCCAAATGCTGTTTCTGGTATACAGTGAACAACCAGCTTCATTTCCTTAGAGATTATGGTGTTTTGAAGAGACAATTGGGGAAATTGTCACTATGTAGACACCAGTGATTGCGGACTTCGTGTTAAAACTTGGATTCTGCAATTATAAAGAAAGGCAGGGGTGAAGGTCGTGTAACAAGGGATATAAGAATAGCCCAAGTACAATTCAAGACAATGTGTGTTCATGATGAAGAGCATCTATAGAGGAGGGCTCAAAACAAAAAGAGAAAATAAACGAGAAAGTACAGTAGCAATGGAGAAGATCAAGGTAGAGCATAATTTTTCTAATCAGAGTCTATTTTCATTCTGTTTGAAATCTGGAGAGCACCTGCCCTTAAGCTTGCCTACTTGTCTGGAAGGCATAGGTCTCCGGTTCCAGCACCCAACCAACAAACACTGGCGATAAGTTGTGGTGGGGAAGGATCAGAGATAACCAAGAATGAGCCTGGAAAAGACTGTATCCGTGAGACTCCAGAAGGAAAAGCAAAAGCAGACTTTTCTTAACCAAAAGTAAAGAAGCTCAACAAGTAGTCAAAGATGACGTTACTGGTTTCTTGTTTAACAGGTGAATGACACTGCTGTGGAACCCCCTCAAATCTTTTGTGGTTAGTTTTGATTGGAAAGTTAAAATGGAGCTTTTGCTGTTTGTTTATTCCCTACCCATTTCCACAAATAACTTAAGTGCATAAGAAAATGAAATCTACCAAATTACACTGGTACTCACACTGGTGAAGAAGGACTTTTATGTCTCCCTTCTATATGCCTCAATATTATTTGAAATTTGTACAAAGGTCATGTATTACTTCTCACTTCAAAGAACAAGGTTAGACATCTAATGGGACTTACTGATGAAGTGGATAATCAAACATTGAAGACAGATAATTTCCAAGAAATGCAGCCAAGTAACACATAAAAAACGTACACAATATACAACAGATTACAGTTGGGCTCACCAGCATGTCTGGAGGAAGTACAGAGGGTCTCATCTGAACTATACTCAGAGTTGTTGCTTAGAACCATTTCTGACGGTACATCAGTCTTGTTAGTCACGAGAGTAGAGAAACAAAGACTACTCAACACCTCAAGTCCCAAGATAGTAATGCCATTGGTTAGGAGTGACTTTGAACAGCTTTGGAAACAAGTGAAAAGAGAAATACAGGAAATTTAGATCAGGAGACCACTTCAGAAATTTAGATCAGGAGACCACTTCAGACATTCAAAATGGAACAAAAGATGTCACCGAAAAACCAGAAGGACGATGGAAATGATTCAGACAAATTTTTCTGGACAATCTAGTAGTCGGGAAAGTATATTAGTTAGCAGAAGCTGAGGCAGAAAGAGCTCTGATATGGGTTTAAGACACAGAATGTCGAGGCAGCGACACCCAATGGGATGTTCCTAGCAAGGTGACCCAAGTCTCAAAAAGAAATGAATGCTAAGGTCAGTTGTCAGTGAAAATTCCACCTTGAAAGAATCTGTTATCTCCTCCCCACCACCACGAGATAGAACATTACATTGTCTTCTTTTTTAGTTGTTTTTAAGTGACCTCCATCAGTGCACTTTAGAGAGCAGAGGGATGTCAGGGTCATAACTCAACTTGAGAACTGCATGAAGCAAGGTGAAAGTTTTCTCAACACTGGAAAATCTAAGAATTTGTCTCAAACACAGAACTTAGAGTGCCTGACTCTATGAAGAAATTGACGTTTTTACCTAAAATAACTGTTCAAACTGTACATTTGCTCCGTTTTATAAACATCAGAAGGGCACCACTGACACCCAAGTGAAAAATCCCCACCTTGGCCAAAATGGTTTCACATAAAAACAACTCACCTACCAAGTAAAACTTTCTGCACTCCTTGTGCCCAGGGGAATTAGGGGCAGGGGAGCTAGCGCCTGCTCTGCAACGAAGCAAAGATTTTAACCCCAAATGGCAAAGATGCTTCTAGGTTGAAATGCTGCTGGCTTTAACATCTCTTTTCCTCTTGGGAGCAAAGTAGGTACCTCCCAAATTCACCCTAGAGCAGCCCCACACCAGGATTTTGTCTGTTGTCCACCTTTTAACTTGCTCCGTGTAAACATTTCCCCCTCGCCGGCAGACAGCCGCCCACCTCCGCCTGCCTCCCTGCCTCCCTGCTCGCTGGCCTCCCCTCCCCAGCTTTCAGCTGGAGGAGCGCCTCGCAAACAACTCGTGCTTTGGGGCTCAATGTTCTTCACGCCTGCCAGTTCTTTCAGGAGGTCGTTTACACGCTTGGCTCTTACTTCAATCAGCTACTCTGGAGCAGCCAGTGAAAAGTGCTTTTACTCCCGAAAAATATTAGAGTGCTTTGTTGCAAATGGTGGGTGAATCCGTGGCCCCCAATCATTAAAGATAATAGCCAACCCAACATGACTCAACCAGTGGCTACTTAGGGGGTGACTGTATTCCCAAGAAGTGCGACATGACAATTTCAGCTGGCAGATTATGCTTTATAAATCATTTGCATTTTCTTCTGATTCATCAAATGTCTTTTGGCCCTGACTACCTGTTCACCCTCTTGTTTGTAAATTGCCATGGTGCGTGACTCCTAATGGGCCAAAAAAGGCACAAAGCTAACATTTACTCATTACATCCACATAGAGTGTATGAAGAAAAACACCCCCTTGCACACACCCTTTAGAAAAGGCATAAATTTTCACAGGAAAAATATTTCCAGGGGAGCTCCATGTATTTCTTTACTCAGTTGTAATGGCAATATTATCGAATTAGTTTGTGCTGCCTCCAACTTAATATTTTCATTTGGTTCTTTTTCCTCTTAAGTGTACTATAAAAAGATGATTAATCAAAAAAGGAGGGTTACCTTTGATTAAGGAAGTTAGTTATGAGTGGCTAACTTAATGTAGGTGGGAGGTTTCACTCAGCCATTTTATTTTCTTCTCCATGGGAGACCTAGAAAAATGGGCCATAGGAAATACTACAAAGAAGGAATCACTGGAGTAGTAAAAACCTTTAAAGGAAACTTCAACTTCCACTGCCATCATCAATAAGCAATGCTGAGAATGTTTCTTTGTCTACATTTTATTGCACGTTTAATGGGCCTCCAAGTGCTGTACAAACATTAAACATGTTTCCAAAATCCCATGATGGATTATATAAGTAATCACCATAAAATTATGCTCATTTCATGATGGGGAACCTGAGTTAAACCTGAATTATAAGAAAAGAGATTGTTTCCATTATTGTTCAGTTTACTCCTGGAGTGCCACAAAAAGCATTTTTCAAAAGGCAGTGTTGGGAGCATGCGCTTTGGAGTCAGAATGCCTACATTAGATCCCTGGTTCTGCCTTCTTGTTAACTGAATGAGCATAGGAAAGTCTTTAGCCTCCCCATACCTCAGTCTTCTCATCTGTAAAATGGGGATAATGATGGTACCCTCTGTCAAGTATGTCAAGAATTGGTTTTGAAGATTAAGTCAATTTTCAAAAATTGCTTAGAATATTGCCATACTTACATAGTAGGTCCTGTATGGTAACAGCTGTTGTTGTTGCTATTGTTTATGAGACATCAGAATGTATAAATACTAAGTGGAAGAAAGAATGTAGAATAGAGAAAGCATGCATGAGGTAAGTATTTAGCCTTCTCAGCTTTCATGCATGTCTGTGTCTACATACCTTCAAGGGTGCTTCCCTGGCCAAGGCAAAGAGTGTGCCCCAGATAGAAGCCATCCTTAACTTTATCCCAAGAACCCTAACCTCCCAGGACTCCCTTTTTCTGGTGTGCTAGAGAAAAGCTTTGGTAACAACAGTCTCTTCTTCCCCTTAAGAGAGTATCCAGCTTCCTCCACAAGGTCAGTCTCAAGACCATTTTTTCCCCAGTAAGAATATCTCTGACTCTCTGCCACAACTGTTCCCACCTCGGATGGAATTGAGGAGAAAACCTAATGTTATAATTTGTTCATTGCCTCGTGAACTGAACCTGAAAACTGAAACACATTTCTGCTTCTAAAGGTTAAGTCCTTGCTTCCAAGCCAGGCCCTGTGCCCTTTACACTGAGTGGCCTCTCCTCATGGCCCGGCCTGCAAAGGAACAATGAACTTGGCACAGACCAAGTGCACACATTTTCTCAGCACAAGTTACCACTACGTGCCCCGCCAGTGCCTCATGGCCCCAGAAATTCTCCATCTGGCTGCATTCTTTGAAGCATGGTCAGAAAGTCAAATAAAGCCAAATGTTCTACCAGGTAGAAGGAAGTGACCAAGAAGTTCTCATGCTACCATATTCATTTGCATACATGGGCATGTTGCTTTAAGGTAGTTCCTACATGTGCTACCCCTATAATAAAGACAAGTGACTTAATCTGTCCAGTCCCAGTCCTCTCAGGTATAAAATAGCACTAATAAAAGGCATCCATTTCAGTTGTTGTGGGGATTAAAGAAGATATAGCCATCTCTTATACTTAGTAGGATATTTTTAAAGCTTAGTACAGTTGACCTTGGAACAATGCAGGTTTGAACTGCATAGTCCTCTTATACATGGATTTTTTGGATAAATACACTACAGCACTATGAATATATGTTCTCTTTCTAATGATTTTCTTAATAGTGTTTGCTTTTCTCTAGCTTACTTTATTGCAAGAATGCAATATATGATATGTATAACAAAATATGTATTCATCAACTCTGTATGTTATCAGTAATGGTAGATTATTAGCAGTTATCCCTATGGATAAGATTGAGATACTGAATCATAGAATTGCTCCTTGTTCTAACAGTATCCTGTCTAGAGTGAATCCTCCCTTCTTTGATTTTCCCTGAAATTATCAGCCAAACTCCAAATCCTATAAGTTCTTTCCAACACCCTCTTATTGAGACACCCCATGGTTCTCTATGATTTACATACTCCCTTGCTATAAAGGGTGATAAACTCAACCTGTCCAACTACAGAAGTGGTCCTTGATGTCGTTGGTTAAAGGGAACTGGCAGTTGTCATAGTTGGCTCTCCGCCACCGCTGCCCTTGAAGAATGCTACCATCCCTGCAACTGTCTCCAGAGAGAACCCTTCACTCCTACTTCTTTGTGTCATTGGTTCCAAAATGACTTTGTGTCATTACTTTGGGTCATTAGTACCCACATGGGTACATATGATTAGATGATTATTAAGGCAGCAAGGCAAAGGAAATACTGCTGTTTTGTTTTGTTTTTATTTTGTGTGGATCCCACCAAGACTCATAGAGAAGAGAATTTCCCAAACATAGGAAGGACATTTGGAAGAAGAGAGAGAGGGAGGGAGAGAGAGAGGAAAGAAGGAGGGAAGGAAAGAAGAGGAGGAAAAGAAAAGAAAGCCTGGTATGTTATTGTTACAGTGACTCCTACAAAAAGTGACAATGAGGTAAAGAAAAAGGGAGAGATTGCACTGTACTCACCAAATCATGACCTGAGACCAAATCATGACCAAATCATGACCTCTTCCTCCAGCCTCCAGATACATGGTGGGAGTACAGGCAGAAAAGCAGGATGGAACATATAGGTATGCTGCCCTATGTTCCCAAGTGACAAGTTATCTTGGCTTCCCTTCTGTGTTAGCTAGGATTATGTTTAACTGCACAGATCAGAAAAACCCAAATAACAGTGGTTTAAATCAGATACACATTTCCATCCCATTTTGTGGCAATGCCAGTGGTGCTCAGCTCCTTTTTACTTGCTGCTTCATCATCTTTAGCACATCTAAGGTCCTAGCACATTTCTTCACCTTCTTATCTTTCCATCCATATGTCAGGGAGCAAGAAGAAGGAGGTGATCAAGAAGTTCTCATGCTTCCCGTCCCCTCCCAAGAAGGCTTCCTAGAACTCACACACAAGACAATATTACAATATATCGTAGTGGTCAGACCTTAGTCACAGGCCCACACCTAAGTGAATGGGGGAGGGAGTACTGGATACTGGAGAATCTAGACCTTTAGCAGGGCAAAATATCAAAAGGAATGGTAGAATGGACGTTAGAGTAGCACCACGCAGTCCCAGCCACAACTCATTTTAAATTTTTCAGTGCCCATGAATGAGCAAATGTATGTGAACTGCAGTAACACACCTATGGAGAGAAATTTATCACCTTCAGAAACATGAACTAAGCTGTCTCAGCCAGCTCTCTGGAATGGTTAACTCACTACTAACAGATTCACCAGTCAGCTATAAGCTGGATCGTTAAGGCCATGGTTAGCCTTTTTCTTCTTTTTCTAGATTCTGTTTTCCCAGAACTAGAGGAGGTGACATTGTTAAAGCTGACTCCTTGCAACCCAATCAAGAAGGATAAAAAAGAGTTTGTTTTAAAAAAGAAGATGAAAGCTAAATTAACAAATATGAAACATATTTATTTCACTTCATTCTCTGCCAGAATGTACATTTGCTGTGGTACAGATAAATTGTTCTCAAATTGTGATCTCAGGGCCATTGGTGGTCCAGTATGTCGTAGGTGGTCCTGTGGCTAATTACAAATATGTTCTAAAAATCAGTCTAAATGTGTGTTTTAAATTTATTTTAACTCATTTGTTGAATTGAAATCAAAATATAAGAATCAATATTTTAAAACTGTAACCTCAGCAATGATTATTAATTTGAGAAAAGATTTCTCAAGATTTGTGTATGTGTGTGGTGGTAGGGTAGGTGGTCCAGTGGGCCTTGCCCAGTCTTCATGTTCTGCAACTTAAAAAAAATTGAGGGGATAGAGTCTATCCTCTTTAGCAGAGGGTGAGCCATGGGGCTACAAGACCAAAATCATCAGTTATAGAGGACCCAACAGTAAGCTTTATGTCAATTCATATATGGTCTATGAAATGAGCTTTCTGCAAGAATGGACCTACAACAGCCTATTTTGTATTGTGATTTGGAGTCACCTTATGATTATGTAGAGACCAACAAAGACACCCTTAAATGCAACCAAGGTTAAAGAGGGTCAATTTAGACTTGAAAATTGTAATATTACTACCAAACTGGGGAGTGAAAACACAGGATAGGTTGACAGAGTTAAAAAAAAAAAAAAAAAAAAAAAAAAAAGAAAGAAAGAAAGAAAAAGTTTTGAGAATAAGATTCTAGGTTTATATAGTTATATTTTTTTTTCCAGAGGGTACCCTGAATAAGTCACACTGTTGTTCATGTTGGATTGGTTGTTCTATCGAACAGCTTTTGCTCACGGTATTATTTCTTATATTATGACAACTCTATTCTAATTCTGGATACATGAAGTAATTTTCTAATTTTAATTTGATTTAGCAAGTGGATTCCATTCCCTGATTGAAATGTGTGTGTAGGGAGGTGCCTGGGTGGCTCAGTCGGTTAAGCGTCTGACTTCAGCTCAGGTCATAATCTCACTGTCCATGAGTTTGAGCCCTGCATCGGGCTTGTGCCAACAGCTCAGAGCCTGGAGCCTGCTTTGGATTCTGTGTCCCCCTTTCTCTCTGCCCCCTACCCCACTCACACTGCCATTCTCTCTCTCTCTCTCTTCCTCCCTCCCTCCCTCCCTCAAAAATAAGTAAACATTAAAAAAGAAAAAAAATTAAACATTAATTTTTTAATTAAATTTTAAAAATTTAAAATTTAAAAAAAATTTAAAAAATTAAAATTTTAATTTAATTTAAAAAAACATTAAAAAAAAAAAAAAACCCGAGACTCGGTGGCTCAGTTGGTTAAATTGACAACTTGGGCTCAGGGCATGATCTCGCTGCTCATGGGTTGGAGCCCCGCATCGGACTCTGTGCTGACATCTCAGAACCTGGAGCCTGGAGCCTGTTTTGAATTCTGTGTCTCCGTCTCTCTCCGCCCCTCCCCCACTCATGCTTCGTGTGTGTGTGTGTCTCTCTCTCTAAAATAAAAAATAAACATTAAAAAACTTTAAAAAAAAGAAAAAATTAAAAAAGAAAGGTGTGTGTATGTGTAAGCTTGGCACTTGGCTTTAAAATTTGCTACTTTTAATTCATTCTTTCATTCATTTATGGTGCTTTACTGGGCACCTACTTTGTGCTAGAGACTGTGTTACGTATTAGAGATTCACTAGTGGTTTCATGGAGGACAAGATCCTATGGATCAAATTTACAATATGTGAATAAATAAAAACAAATTTCTGAACCATGGATGACCAACCTTGGTGGTGTCATTCTGATAAAGCCCTTCTTGAAATAGTTTTTCTTACTGTTTGCCTTAGACTGGGTTGTCTTAAGAGCAGAATCTAAAACAAAGGCTATGATCAGGTACTAAATTTGAGATGCAGTTCTAGAAAGTAGCTATAAAAAGTGGAAGAAAGTTGGGCAGGGAATAAGAAAAAGTCAATAAGAAGATGCATTACTGTGTTGGCCCCAGTATGAGAAATGGAGATCAATTCTATGGAATTCTCTGGAAGAGCTTAATGAAATACATGTTTGGATGGCTTACCCAGAGAACAAAATTGGAAAGCATTCATCTATCAGTTCACATCACACTTTCAACGATATCACATCACACTATCACTTTCAACGATGGCTCCCGGGGCATCAACTTCCCTATTTTTCTGGACTCTGGATGCAAAGTGGCAAGCCTGGGTCCACCAGCATCCCATGCTGTAGTATCCAAAGCCCCAGGAGAGGAAGTAAGAACTATGAAGCAAAGATCCAGTAAAAAGCACTCTTGATGAAGTACACCTGATGAAGTATGGAAGCCTACACAGAACTGATTGCTACAACAATGGCTGGTCATGGTAGGAAGTGACCCTAACAGGATGTGGAAGAATGCTTAAGAAATGCCTATAAATTATTCTGTGACAATGACAGTGATGAGTAATGTGATAATCATCTTATTTCCAGATCATCTTCACCATTTCCTTCACTACCACCTCTGCCACATACATCCACCTTCACCATCATCATCTCTGTCACATCCTTCACAACCACTTTCATCACCACCACGACCACCACCTCCATCCTCACCCCCATCCCCAGCCAGTACCCTTCCCTCCACCAGCAGTGCTGCGGACACTACTGTTAGTCTACACTGCCACCTTCCTCCACCACCACCGTATGTAAGTCACACCATCACTGAGAGCGCCTCAAAACTGTTATTCTGAATGTTGACTCTGAGCATTTATAATTCTTAATAAATAGTCTTTAGTCCTGGAGTAAAGTTTTTGTGGTAATTTAAATTAGGGAAGATTTGTTTAGTTCCTGAGTAACTATTAAGTGTTAAAAGGTTTTTAAGTTTTACTACATAATAATTTGGAAGTGGAAGAAAAAAACACCTCAAACTCCTTGTAAACTTGATTCATCATCATCCCCAAAAGATACTAAAGAAACAGAGATTTAGACAAATTTTTGTACAAGAATGCTAATTGCAACATTACGTAAGAGGATGAAAATGGAAATAATGTCCAATAATTATATTAAGGTATAATAAATTATGGTGCATATTTGAAAGGAAAAAAATAATGATATGGGATAATGTTCATACTATATTACCAGTGAAAAGGGTATGATATAAGAAGGGCTAGTTATCTACCCTATATCTATTCTCCCATTCTCCCTTTCTTTCTTATCAACAAAACCTCAACTTTATCAGGAGTGGCAATGTGTCCAACTAATAGAACATTTGCTCTCATCCCTTGAAGATGCCTGCAGGGAAGATGACCCAATGGTCAGAGATAAAGCACCCATCTTTCAATAGTGAAGAGAAAAGCCATATGTTATGAATGGATGAGAGGAAGCTAGAATAAGCCTAGATCCTTGAGGACTTCTCAAGCTGCTACGCCAACCCTAGTCTGCCTATGTTCAGACCTTTTTGTTTTGTTTTGTATGAAAAGCAAAAACCTCTTTTTGTTAAGCCACTATAGTTGAGCTCTGTTACAGGAGCCAAAGGCAATATTAAGTAATACTTACAGGTTCTGCAATTTTGTTTGAAAAATTGAGAGGATTTGCATGCCATAAAATCCACTTATTTTAAGTGTAAAATTCAACAAATGTTACTGTTTTTCCAGAATTTGCAACTTATTTTTATTTTATATTTTTCACTTAGCTTGCATATCATGTTATAGATACTACATATGGATCTGAGGTTCTCTTGTTAAATAGCTGCATCATGTTTATGATAGTCATTAGTGTTATATACTGATTAATTCAATCCAGTATCAGGAAACAATTGCTCTGCCCATGGAGTTAGGTCTGGCCACCTTATGAAATGAAATGTGCCCATAAGTGACCCACATTTCTTTGAAGTAGAAGCTTTAAGATTCAATATATGCAATTCAGCACTTTCTTTCTATCTGTCATAGTGACTGGTAATGCTCTAAATAGTGGCAGATAAAACAGCCTGGGTCCCAGAGTGTGGAGGACACAGAGTACAGCCCTTAGCTGAGCCAGATGAGTATGTATCATTAGTGAAAAATAAATCTTTGCTTATTTAACCTACTGAGAATTTGAGATTGTTTTCTCATAGCAGCATAACCTAGCCAATCCTGCAGGTATAGTGTTATATACTAAGATCAATCATTCCTGTATTATTTGCCATTTGTTCAACTTGAATTTTTTAATATTATAAACAATGATGAAATGAATATCCTTGTATATTTATGTTTATGCATATTTGAACTGTTTTCAAATACAGTACTAGAAGTAAAATTATGGGATCAAAAAGTAGGCACACTTTATATTCTAAAAGATATTACCAAGTTGCTTCCAAAGAAAAGTTTTGAATATTCTCACAGAAAGTGACTGTATCCTAGCCATAACACCAATAACAGTATTATTATTTTCACTTTTGCTAGCCTGATAGGCAAAAAATTTTATTGTGCTTAATTTATACTTCTCTGGTAGTGAAATAGAGCATTTATTTTCATATGTTTGCTAGTTGTTTGAATATCTTCTTTGTAAATTACTAGTTTTATTGTGAAGTACTTACTGTGACCTTACCTTTATCCTCTTGGATTGCTTACCTTTTCTTCCAGATTTGTAGAAGCTCTTTAATATAGTCTGAGTATTAATCTTTATGTTATATGATACAGATATTTTCTGCAACTCAGTCTTGCATTTTTATATCTGTTGAGTGCAGAACTCTAAAAATATTATGTAATTAAATCTATCATTTTATTTTATAGCTTCTGGGTTGGGTGGGGGAGGAAAGCCTTTTCCCTGTATGATTTTTAAAGTTCTCTTATTTCCTTTTAATACTTCTGTAATCACTTTTTACATTTCACACTTGCAATCCATCAGGATTTTCTTAAATGAATGATGTGAGGTGGACAAAGCATCTTACTATAACACTTTCAAAATAGACTACTAGCTTTTCCCATGGCATTATTTCTCCTACTGATTCAAAATACCACCTTTGTCATAATCAAAATTAGTATGAAAAGATTGATTACTGAAACTTGTTCTATTTCAATGATCAATTTTAACCTATTCATACACCAGTAACCCCCCTCAAAGTTTAATTAAGCAAGACCCCCATAATTGTTCTACTTCTGATTTTTTTCTATTAACTGTTCTTGCAAGTATTCTCTTTCAGATTAGTTTGAGAACCAAATCACCAAGTTCCCTAAAATATCATTAGAATTCTGAAAGTAGGTACTATTTATACATAATTTTAATTAAGCAAGACCCCCATAATTGTTTTACTTTTGATTTTTTTCTATTAACTATTCTTGCAAGTATTCTCTTTCAGATTAGTTTGAGAACCAAATCACCAAGTTCCCTAAAATATCATTAGAATTCTGAGATTATGTACTATTTATAAATTACTTTGGAGTAATTTGACATCTTTACAATATTTGCAACCAGGAACACAGCATGTCCCTCCACTTATTTAAGTCTTCTTTTATGTCTTTGGTAAAGATTTATAGTTACCCCCATAGAGGTCTTGTACATTTCTTGCTCCGTTTTTTAATGGATTATTTTTGACATCTTGTTTCCCCAGGTTACAAGGCAGAAATGAAGTCATTAGACTCAGGCAGTTGCTTCAGTTCAAAAGCTTTGGTTTCACTCTGGTATTTAATGTTTAGAAAATGTCTACTTATTTCTTCCTCTCAACTCAAGCAAAGCATTATCTTTCAGTTGTGACAGTTTGGAACAACCCATTGCATTTGACCTGCACATTTTCTTTCATCTGATCTATATTTATGTTCTGTTGCATGAATGATGACAGGGTAGTTGATCCCAATTGGCTCAGTTCTCATCAGCCAAACGGTTCTTGCATTCTTATGCTGTTTTAAATGATGACTCCCTCTGAGTATGTTAGTTATTAAATCACAGTGAAATTCTTTTTGCACAACATGATGTTACATTTATATTAAACCCCTGAGGGCAACAATGTAGTACATATTGCACACACAGGCTCGCAGGCACAATGTAGGGCCTTATTGTGCACAGGAAACAGAAGGCTAGATTCCTCTTAGAAGAAGAGGTATTGGCATATTTTGCTAGGATCCAACAGGTGAGTCAGTAATGGTGAAAGAGCCATGAGTGCAGCCTACTCCCATTCATTATTATGATTCTTTAACTGATAGGCTTTCACAGAAAACAGAAATTCTAAAATTTGCTTTGAATTTCATGTAAAAGCACAGGATGCTTTTGAAATGTCACAATGCTTTTTGTTGAGGACTTTTTCTCTCTTCCAGGTTTCATATATATGTTTGAAAAATGTTTTTTCTGTTTTTGAAGTTCTGTAAATCTAAGTAGAATATTAAGATTTGATTGAACTCATACAACATCTGTGATAGCAAGAAAGTACTTTGGAAGTTCTTATCTTTCTTTACTTTCCATCCATGTTTTTTTCTTCTATCTCTTTCTCTCTATATATAATTATTTTGTTTCTTTTCATTGCTTTTGCTTTTCAAATATAAATAGTAGGAGACATATGGATTCATCAGCAGCTCATTGGAGACTATAATAGCTTCATATTCAAATTAAGGTTGCATAGACAGATATGTGAGTTTTCTTAACCGTCAGCTATGACACAACTTCCCAAAGATTCCTGTATTCACCACTGACCTTGTTTTATAAGGTGAATTTATATCCTCCCAAAAGATATGTCGAAGTCTTAACCCCTTGTACCTCAGAATGTGACCTTACTTGGAAATAGGGTAATTACAGATGTAATTAGTTGAGGTCATATTTGAGCAGAGTGGGCCCTAATCCTATATGACTGGTGTCCTTATACAAAGACCACCATGTGAAGAAGGAGGCAGAGATACGAGTGAGGCATCTACACAGCAAGGAATGCCAGCTGCTAGGAGGGAGGCAGGGAACAGAGTCTCCTTCAGAGCCCTCAGAAGAAAACAGTAGTGCCAACATCTTGATTTCAGGCTTCTTGCATCCAGACTGTGAAAGAATAAATTCCTATTGTCTTAAGAAATCCAGTTTGTGGCTCTTGGTTACAACACATTATGAAACAAATATATCCTACTTAAGAATGTAGGTATCGGTTCTTCCTAGTGTGCAAATTTGGATCCCAAGTTCTTCTCTTCTGTATCCTGAATCATCCTAGATACACATCAGTATGTTTTAGAAATAGATATTCTGGACACACATCGTACTTGACTGCAGTAGGGAGCACTTTGGGATAAAAATCTAAACTAATAGATGAGGTACCAGTACTCAGTTTGCCATAAATCTAACTTGATACATGCTAGCTTTGATTTTCTTTATCTGTGAAGCCAGTGGCTGCCCCCTGGAAAGAAGTTTAGATTATCCCCAAGCCACATCTTCAGCCCCAGGATGAACTGTCCTGTCTGTGAGTATGCGACCTACTAACTGGATCACCTAAGATTCTGCTCCTAGAACCCTGTGACAAGTCTCTCAATAAGAACCGTAGCACGGATGGGAATCCATTAGTTAGGGCTCACATCTCACATCACTTCACAGAAAACCTTGCCTTGGGGTTCTTGGGTGGCTCAGTCGGTTAAGCGTCCAGTTCTTGGTTTCAGCTCAGGTCATGATCTCACAGTTCTTGAGATCTAGCCCCACATCAGG
The DNA here is from genome assembly GCF_023721935.1 of Panthera uncia. Classification (NCBI taxonomy): domain Eukaryota; kingdom Metazoa; phylum Chordata; class Mammalia; order Carnivora; family Felidae; genus Panthera; species Panthera uncia. Next base: position 60,156,220 of record NC_064809.1, on the reverse strand, counting down.
CTCTGTGCTGACAGCGTGGAGCCTGCTTGGGATTTTCTCTCCCTCTTCTCTCTGCCCCTCCTGCTCTCTCTGTCTCTTTCCCTCTCCCTTTCAAAATAAAGAAATAAAACTTAGAAAAGAAAAGAAAAGAAAAGAAAAGAAAAGAAAAGAAAAGAAAACCTTGCAACCAGCACTGCTTACTGTCATCTTTCACACCTGCTGGCCTTCTAACTGCCTGCCATTTGCCACTATGGTTATAATGCATCTTTCCTGTGTGCATGCGTGTGTGTGTGTATATATATGTGTGTATTTATTTTTAACTCTTTTAAATTCAACACTGCCCTATACATGCCACGTCCCTCCTTTGGAGTCTTTTTACTGACTTCATAGTCTTATTCATACATTCAAAAACTATTTCTCTCCTGGCTCACTATAAAACTGAAACCTCTGAATCCCTTATTTTATTCAATAGACATAAGATTTCACTGGGGGAAGGAAGAGCTGCTATTGCCTCCAGCACACATAGGATTGGGGAGGATCTTCACCATTGGAATATAAATATTTCATGTGCAAGCTTCTTTGTGGAAAAATTATTTTATGATATAAAGAACCCCATGGGGCACTATTTGATCTAAGACACATATGCAGCAGTTTTAGTGAAGTCAGTGGAAATCTACATGGGTCCCCTGATGGAAGGAATTAAATTCAGATAGGATGAGATAATTTCACCAGATGCCACATATTTCCATGTAAAACTGAAAATCATAAAATAAGAAGATTAGAAATGGGGGTAAATACTTGCATTATGTGATATCCTTCACCAGGAGGTGTTTGAAGAGAAGCAACAGGCTTTTTTGTCAGTAGAATCTTTTTTTTTTTCTTTTTTTTTCTTCAACGTTTTTTTTTTTTTTTTTTTTTTTTTTTTTTTTTGGGACAGAGAGAGACAGAGCATGAACGGGGGAGGGGCAGAGAGAGAGGGAGACACAGAATCGGAAACAGGCTCCAGGCTCCGAGCCATCAGCCCAGAGCCTGACGCGGGGCTCGAACTCACAGACCGCAAGACCGTGACCTGGCTGAAGTCGGACGCTTAACCGACTGCGCCACCCAGGCGCCCCTGTCAGTAGAATCTTTGACAGAGAAGAGGGCACTTAGGTCATTTTAGAATTATTTAGGAGTTCTTTTATAGAAGTATTTCCTATCTCTAAGAATTCAGACTACCAGCCTGTGGGGGGTTTTTTAATGTCAAATTCTACAGAATACTTCATGGGATAAACAGGAAGTTCACCAACAAGAAACAACCATCCTAAAATGGATTTCCAGAATTTACCCCCAGGAGTAATACGCCCACACCACAGTAAGAAGTGCATTATTTGGTTTGAGTAGGGTGACGGACACATGATGGGCTCCCAGGCCTGGAGTGTAGGGATAGCATAAGGGAGAGAAACCAGGGTTTTGTGTGTGCCTTCTTAAGCTGAGGAAAGTGAAGCTGAGCAAAGATTTCCCTAAGGCTGTTCATCTAACTGACCATATTTCCTTGATCTGCCTCTCATCTTCCCACAGGGCGCTGAGGATCAACTCCATAGCTGAAATGTGTGGAAGCATTCCTTCTGGACAGACCCTTTCTGCTCTACTCCTGAACTCCAGCCTCATCTATGAAGGTTAGTGGGAACACTGCTTTCAGTTTGAGTTTTTAGGCTTGCTGAGTGAAGTAGTCTGAAGAGACAGCATGTCAATGTCAACATGAGCTCCAATTCCTTGCCTTACTTAAACTAGATGTGGAAAGGGCTGAACTTCAGCTTCTAGATAAAATGCAGCCAATTTAAAGTTACCTCAAATATGAAGGGGTTATTGTTGGACATAGGGGAGTATAACTGCAATTTTATGTTATAAATACATAATAAAGCTATTATATAAATGTAAGTAAGCATTGCCCTCAGGAAGAGGTCCAAACTCATTAGCTAGGCCATAAAAAGGCTCTGCCTGCTTTTCCAGCTAAGACCTAAGCTTCTCAGGCCCCTCCCACAGTGCCTTCCAGCCAAACTAAACTTTTGGAGGTTGGCCAAAAATGTAGCTTCAGCCCTTCCGTTTCCTTCTGATGCCCATCTCAAGACCCACCCGCCCCCTCTCACTCTAAGTAATTCTTCCTCTTCCTTCAAGGTAAGAATTTTAGATTTACAGCCCTTCCATTCTAGAATGTCCTCCCTGAGCCACCAAATTTGGAAGGAGGTTCACTCTCTGTGTTAACTCCAAGCCAAGCACTTGATACTTTGAAATGTTCTGTTAACTTGCCTGCTGCTCCCACTAATCTGAAACCTCCCTGAGGACAGGGACTGGGTCTCAGTCACCACGGTGTCCCTAGCACCCTGCACAGTATCCAGTAATGGTAGGTATCAGTTATTATGTTTCAAATGAAGAATCCGTCCCTCTTCCCTGCAGAGTATTTATGCAAACTACATCATGAGGCAAATTTTCTCAGTATATTATATCTTCCCAGTAAAGAATGTTGTGACTGGCTGGTGTCTGTGAGTCACCATGTTTAAACCAAGACTTGGATTAGAAGCAACAGGGTTGAGGATAAGTTCAGGTTAACACAAATAAAACAAAATGAAACAAAACAAATGGCTTTCAACTGTGATTTCATTGTCTGTTGAAGAGAAATAATATATATATAATAATATTTCTTTTCCTCACAGAGTCATGGTGAGGTTAAATGAGATAACCCACATTAAGCCCTCTCGTAGAACACCTGGTACAAAGTAAACAGTAATTGTTAGTTTAAGGAATGATAGTATAATAGAGTCTTAGAGGTCATTTAACACAACCTCCTCTCCCCTAGTGTAGGGCCTTACCTGAGGGTTGTTCACTCAGTGTCTGTCAGAACACCCAATAGGCTCTAGTCACTATAAGAAAGCTCTTCCTCTAGATGAGGTGAAATCTGCCTGTTGCATACATCAATCCTACTATTCTCCATATGGAGAAGTCAGATTCTTTTTCTTTTTATTTTCATTGATTTTATCTACATAAGTAGTATACAAATACATTCCCTTTCTTAGAAACTTAGAACATTACAGTTAAACTCCCTTTCCCCACATTCTTTTCATTCTCAGAGCCCACCTCCTTTGTATATGTCAACTTTCCAAAAGCTATACCTCTGTTTCTCTCCCTTTCCCTGACCCCTCTGTTCCAACTCTACTTGTCCTTAGGCTAAATCCCCATTTCTTTCCTCATGGTGTAACGTTTCTGTTCTGAAAGTCTCCACCATCCGAGTGGCCTTCATCTGACCATATCTAAAATCATCAGTGTTAGCCTCTGCAATGTGCTGTCATTTCTCAGGGGTTGTGGTGGTGCCTGTCCCTCTCTAAACTGACCATGGAGAAATAAAATTACCTTTTAATACAGTCTGGCAATATTAATCAAAATCTAAAGTGCATAAATTCTTTTATGCACTTTTTATTCACATAGGTACACAGGAACCTATACATAATTGATACACATACACACACACAGATGTTCGTGTTTGTTAAGTATTTATTCTAGTGGATATCCAAATATTATTATAATATACATCTAATAAAAATAATGAGGTTGATATGGTTGAGTTTATTTGGAAACACGGGCTAAGTGATATTGTTAAAGAGAAGAAAAGAATTTTCAGAAAAATATTTTTAGACTACTCCCATCTATGTTAAAAAACTTTCAAAGTAGAAAAATATTTACTTATATTTGAACAGAAAATGTCTAAAAGACTACATAGAAACAGCTAAAAGTTATTATATTGGGGGAGAGAGAATGAGGTATGGCAAAAGAGGGGATAGATCAACCTTTCTTTTTCATTTAATACCTTTTTACAGTGTTTGAATTTATTTTTATTTTTTTGCCATGAGCCTGTATTAATTTTATAGTTTAAATAAATATAGTTAAAACTTAGTTAAACGTATTTAACTAAGAAAAATTCTTTCTTACTACCAAAGTATAAAAATCAAGACATAAGAGATTTGAGCAAAAAAAAGCTCATATTCCTGAATGTTCATTTAGTCCAATTAAATGAATGAACATTTCTAAAGGAATGTCACTCAGAGAAGGGAGGAGAAAAGTTATCCAAAGAAGCTGAAGAAAAAAAGTAGCTAAGAGACAAATGATTGCAGTGAAGATCTGAGTATAGTCGAAAGGAAATGAAGCCTAACCAGTGGACTTCAAATATCCCCATCCCATTGAGAAGACCATTCCCATAGTGGTGAGGTAGTTGGTGCCATGGTTCATAGATTTCAAGTATTTGGGTCCATAAGCAAGACCTTCACAAGTGTGAGGTAATTTCATTAGATTATTTTTGGCTGATATTATAAAATTCAATGATTATGAAGGCACAATAATCAAAATGAGTAAATCATTAAGAAGTGAAGTACCCGTATGTTCGCCTTAGAGTGGGAAGAGTAGAGAATTGAAATATGAAGTATACAGAATGATAGCTGTTTGAGTTATCATATTCCCTCATGTTTTGAATTAGCATTAGTTTCTTCTGTCCAGCCACAGTACATGCTTCTTAAAAGAAAGAGGTTACATGTCATGAATGTCTGCTGTTAATTTATACAACTGCTATATAATCCTTGCATTGAAGAAACCCTAGCTGTAAGGTTCCAGATGTACTTTCTGTCATTGTCTTTGAATGGACTCACATTTTACTCTATTGGGAAGCTGACAAGTTAGTTTGTTACTGTTTTATGGATGGTTGCTGGCATAAGACATGAAACTCCTGGGTCAGAGACAAAGGACTTTATTGTTCACTGCGCACTAGGCAGCATGAGTTTCATATTGGTTTGCTTTGATTCCCTATGACTCTCCAAGTCCCATGGGTGACACAAATGAGATTAAATGGATTTCTGCAAATACATTTTGTTGAATTATAGAAGAGGATAAATGACTATTGAGGTATTTATTACTTTTACAGGGTGTAGTGAATAAGACAACTCTTTGCCTGAAGGGAGATGTTATCTCATCCTTCAAGGTTACCACTGCAAATACAATCCTGAGACTACACTAACTGCAAATACAACTACAGAGTTAAACTATGAGGCAGTTGAGAAATGGCCCAGGTAAAGAGTGGCCAGAGCCTTGCATGCTTGGCATATCCAGTGTACATGTGCAGGGGCACTCAGGGCCCATGGAGAATTGTCTCTCCTAACACTTTCTAGTTGGAAAGAGAGTAGGAATATGAAGAGACAATCTATGATTCTCTGATTGTAACAACATTATAAGAAAAGTTTTAAGAAAGAAAGAGAGAGAGAAAGAAAGCAAAGAAAGAAAGAAAGAGGGAAAAGGGAAGAGGGAGGGAGAGGGGAAGGAAAGAGAAGAGAAGAGAAGAGAAGAGAAGAGGAGAGGAGAGGAGAGGAGAGGAGAGGAGAGGAGAGGAGAGGAGAGGAAAGGAAAGGAAAGGAAAGGAAAGGAAAGGAAAGGAAAGAAAAATAAAGCTACCACCCAAAAACATCAGAGCTACTGTTTATATATTAGGGTGATAATCCAACTATGCTTTAAGTCACTGGAGTATGTCCTACAATGTCTCCCATAGGGATATCACTCCTGGTTCTCAGAATCAAGGAAAGGAAGTGGGGAGAGAGAAAACACATGCTGAACTCAGGCCATAAGATCTGTCCTCTGCCTGTACCCTGAACTCAAGTGTCCTTTGAGACAGGAACCTCTGTTGGCTTTCTGTCAGTAAATCCCTTCTGTGTTTTCGTTTCTCTGGTGCTCTTTTCTTAGGCTCTATGTTGTCTTGTTCCAATCCTTCCTTAGAATAACTAATATATATAAGGCGAGATCTTTCTCTTTCTCTTCATTGTGCACCCATTGAAACTTGTTCTGAACATGCTTCAAGCACAGTATCTCTAACACTAATTTTTTTTATTAACATCTGATTTTCAAATGTGGTCCTCATCCCTCAGAATCACGACAGTCCTCCCAATGTGCTGAAATGTAAAAACTTCCTTCTATTTTTTATTTTAAAACATATTTTAAATGTTTATTTGTTTTTGAGAGAGAGAGAGTGAGAGAGAGAGAGGCAGAGTGTGAGTGGAAGAGGGGCAGAGGGAGAGGGAGACAGAATCCAAAGCAGGTTCCAGACTCTGAGCTGTCAGCACAGAGCCTGACATGGGGCTCAAACCCACGAACATGAGATCATGACCTGAGCCAAAGTCGGACACTCAACCAACTGAGCCACCCAGGTGCCCCCTTCCTTCTATTTTTAAGTGCACAGACTTTATTTTTCCAATGACTTAGGACTGGTATTAATAATAATAGTAACCGAAATAATCGTTACTACTTATATGATGCCTACTAGGTACCAGGCATTTTTTCTATCAGTTTCAATCCTCACAACAGCCAAACAATATAAGTATTATTAACATTTCCATTTCACAGATGAATAAACTGAAGTACTAGAAGGTGAAATATCTCATCAGGGACAGTCAGTATTCATACTCAGGCCGTTGGGCTCAAGGGTCTGCAATCCTAATCCATAATGAAAATTAAGTAAAGTGTTCATGACATTATTTCCTCTCTAATTTTTTGTTATCACCAATCTCTTTTGTTTTTAGTGAAAAATGATAATAAATAATAAGATCGGTGCTAGCCAAGTTGCCTTTTCCATGTGAATATGGTTGAAAAAAACTCTTTGAAAACCACAATACTAGACAATGAGATGTTTGTAAACATGGTATATGTCTTAAATCTTACCTCCCAGTGCCTGGCAAGGTACCTGGTATGTAACTGGAACTCAAGGAAGAAAGAGAGAGGAAAGGAATAATGGGAAATAAAAGGATGGAAGAGGAGAGAAGGGAAGGAGGAGGGAAAGGGTGGTCACATAGGAGAAAGAATGAAAATGCAAGAGGAAGAGGGGAAACAATCCTGATAATAACCATGTATTACAGACATGTATTTGTTGATTGGTCCAGTACCAGTAACAAAATGAGCTGACAGGAAACCTCTGCTTAAGAAAAGAGAGTATTTGGTGCTTAGGTGCTATTTTACCATTGGCCCAGAACACTTTCTTTTCCCTTGGATGTCTCAAAATGCCTTTTTCATTGTCTTTTTAGTTATTCTTGTTTTCTTTTATTCTTCCAGTACACATATAAATGAAGGGACTAAAAGAGAAGGTAAGAAGATGCTATCCTATAAGACTTCAATACCTTGCACTCAGAATATTTTGAACAAGGTCAGAAATAATATACACAGTAACACTAGCAAGAGAGCCTTTCTGAGCATAGTGCTTTACCAATACAGACCAAGTTTTATTACACAAAATAGGAGAATATCAATCTTATTCTAGATATACATTTCAAAAAGTAAATGACTCACTGCCCCCTTAAAAAAAGAAACAATGCCAGCAACGTAGCATTCATGAACAGCCCTATGATAATAAACAAGTGTGGGCAGATTAAAAAAAAAAAGTATTTGCAAGGAAACTAGTTCATTCCCAGAGTTTCCAAGGGCTTAGTATAAAAAACAGTGACAACATGTTTTGTTAAAACGAGAAAAAAATGCCTTACAGTGTTTATAACTATTTTCAAAAGGAAGTTGCATGGCCTAATGAACTGCATCTTGGATTGGGAATCAGGAATTTTGAATTCTGCTCTTTCTCAAACACTGTCTGGCTGTGTGGCCTTCGGTAAATTACTTACCCTCTCTGTGTTTCATCTTTTTTTTAAAAAATGGGAATTATACTGACGGACTACACAGAAGAGGTATTATGTTCACCAATGAATTAGTGACTAAAATGAATCGTTCAAATATGAACAAAGAAGTGCTATGTCTAACCTGAAACACACATTTTAAAGTAGTTGGGAACAGCTCCCTTATTAGGTAAATAAGGCAGTTCGACCAGTTGATTTTTGAAATAAATTCCAACTTCAAAAATTCAATTACTCTAAAAATCACATTTCTAAAACAACCCCAGAAAATTCATAATTTACTTTTGATATTGAAACTGCTTACCCTTTTGCATAGTTTCCAAATGAGAATCACCTATTTTTTTAAAATATGTTTTCATGAAGCAGGATGAGAAACAGAGAAATTACTTCAGCATCTGTGTCCTCATCTACTCTTAGCAAACCTTATTAACCTTTGGAATTTTGACTCTGATTTATTAATGACCCACAGTAAATTTAGTCAAATATGACAGAATCTAAGAAATCTTTCATTATACCCATGAAAGCCCAACCAGCACAAGCCCATAGTGTTTTGTACACACTTTCTGATATTATCTGATCAGATGTCTGTTGCTTTGTTAGATTATAAAATGACGCAGGATGGAGACTGTCCCTTCCCCATCTTGCACACACAACAACTAGCATAATGCTTGGCACATGGACACTCTTAAATAAATATCTGTTGAGCAAAACTGAAATCGGAGCAGTTAAGTTGGTTTCTTCAGGAGAATTGGATTCGAAATAAATTTCTTGAATTGACAGTTTTCTAACTAACAGAACCAAGAATCACAGAGGACAGCTTCAGAAGCCTCTTCTATCAAATTGCTGGATAAGGGAATGTAATGAGGCGTAGCTAATTTAATAATTTCAGTAACCTTCAATAATTTTCCACTAGGCACAGATTATCTAAACTTAGCATGACATATGGGGCCTATGTGACTGTATTACCATCCTTTTGGGATAGAAAAAATTCTCTCCATCTTCACCTCACAATGGCAACTCTGCTTAATGCACACTTCCCTCTGGCCACGTTAAACTCTTTGCTAATTTGCAAACACTTTAGACCTTTGTACATCCTACCACCCTCCGTAAGGATTTTCTAAGGGAAATGCCTTTATATGTGCTAGTCCTTGAAACTAGTATTTTGTCCCTTTTCTGCCCACGTGAACTCCTACCCATCTTTAGGACCATACTCTGTGAGGTTCTACCAAACTCTCACTCCACTTCTTTGATACATAGCTCTATAACAACACATATTTTTACCATTTGTTATATAAACTCATCAAAGGCAGATGCTGGGTCTCATTCTTTTTTATGATCCCAATACTAGCATGATGTGTGCCTCTTATTATGTGGTGAATACATTTTTATACAATGGATTAATGTTTGTGGGTCCAGTTTTTCAAATTAAGGTTCTCTCCCCAACAACCTTTTCTGAAATCAGTAGACCCTTGGGCTTTGAAGGTTAGTCAATCAGTACATTGTGGTGGGAAGAAGGGCACATGGCAACTTGGAGGGCTATTAGAATTCCTGTTAAAGAAGCCACCTCACCAAGCCAACCATGCCTACTTAGTAAGTTTATAAGACTTGCATCACAATAAGCCATTGGGATCGGGACATCAGACACTAGGTTTTTGAGGGTAAGGAAGTTAGTCATACAGGCTTGTGTGACAACAAAATTGGAGATATGATAAAAATCGTTTTACAAAGAAAAATGAGTTTATTATTTTTTTTTAAGACTTTATTTCTAAATAATCTCTACACCCAAAGTGGGTCTCAAACTTATAACCCTGAGGTCAAGAGTCACATTTTCTACTGACGGAGCCAGTCAGGTGCCCCCAAAGTAGAGTGAGTTTATATCATTGGTTGTTTAAAACAAATGACCTCTCTCTAAAATGAGATTGCGATTGTAGGGATTAGTGTAGTGTTTCCATGAGGAATTTCCTTCCCAGCACTTCTCAGCACAGTTCTATGTTTTTCCAAATCCCAATTATCAGCAAAGTAAGTAGAGAAACTGAGAAACTGTTTCTACCGTGAGAATTAAAGTAACAGAGGAATGTCACTTATTTGAAGGAATCCACTAATGTCAACCCCATAAAGAGTGAAAATGTTGTCACATGGAGATTAAGGTTGGCATTTCTAGGAACAGGAAAGGGGAATGTAAGAGGGAAGGCAGCTAGGTTGGGCCTGAAAGTAATACTTTTGCAACTAAATGTGTTCCATCACTTGAGTTGGAAGCACTCTGCTTAGCTGCTGTGATAGTAGACTGTGCTCACTGCTTCAGTAATTACCCCCAACAGTCCCTGATAATGAGGCCACTTGATTATGAATATGTCCTATCCTAGAGCGTGAGGATGAAAACTAATGGGAATGAGACACAAAACTGCCGAAGAGAATGAGAAAAGCTGGCTTAATTTTCACGTGAAGAAACTGAGGCCTGGCTAGATGAAGGGACTCTTCTAAAGACACTTGATGACCAAGAAGCAGAGGCAGAATCAAATCTAAATTCTTTCCCCCTTGTGTAGTCTCTGAAAATAACCAACAGTAAAAATAGGGGAAGGAAAAAAACAAGTTAGAGAGGGAGGGAGCCAAATCATAAGAGACTCTTAAAAACTGAGAATAAACTGAGGGTTGATGGGGGGTGGGAGGGAGGGGAAAGTGGGTGATGGGCATTGAGGAAGGCATCTGTTGGGATGAGCACTGGGTGTTGTACAGAAACCAATTTGACAATAAATTTCATATTAAAAAAAATAAACTAAATAGCATTGCCTAGAGGAAGTAGGCTCATACACTGCCAGCAGAAGTAGAAATTGGCACAGGCTTTTTGAAAGCGATTAGGCATGATATACTGGGCACTTTTAATTTTTTTAATATTTATTTATTTACTTATTTATTTATAGGCGCTTTAAAATGTTCACACCATTTGACCCCATCACATCAGTTTTAGCACACCAGCCTTTGGAAAAGCCAAAGATGGGTAAATATTTTTGCACAAAGAAATATATACCTTTAAGTAAATATAGTATCTTTAATACATAATTTAATATAATATCTAATGTAATATCTCTAAGATCTAAGATGTTAAAATAAATATCTTTATGCAATATACATATTATATATATAATGTGTTTGTTGGGGGAGGTGGGAGAGAATTGGCACTAAAGTTCCACTCCGTGCCCTTCAGAAGCTCACAGTAATAAGCATACCTATGACTCGGACAGTCAGTCAATGTCACTATTTTCCTGCCTCTGTCTACACTCACTTTGGTCAGGGCTCAGGGCTACCCTTCATGCTATCAATCATCCCACCAAGTGTGCAAGCAACTCTCTCTCCTCCAGGGGCCTCAGCTGCCCTTGGCTGTTAGACAAGAAGAACCACGAGAAGGACAAACAGGCATTAACTCAACCTCCAGGGGCACTGGCAACGGAGCATGCATGTCAGTGTCTTGTCTCATTCTCATGTATCATGACTCCTGCCCCCACTGTCTTCATCAGCACTTGGGCATTTTTTAGTCTACTCTCTAGAGATTGAAAACAAACAAAAAACTTTGTTCTGCAAATATCACCTTAATTGTCTTACACTTGGAGTAGTGTCTATTGGAATTAATAAAAGTATCTGCAGCCTTTGTTTTATGTGCCCCAAGTGGGTGACTCAGTCTAGTTGTTTAGGGTGGGGGCTGGGGGATTTCAGGGAAGGTGCGGTGGAAGGGAAATGGGGGAAGGGATGGACCTTGGGGCATAAAGAGGAAATACGATGAGCACAGAAAAGGAGGCAAACATTCTAATAGTCCAAAATAAATTATACCGCCAAACAAGTAACATATACACATGTTCAAGAGTTTAAGCAGTACTAATGAGTCATACTGAAAGACAAAGTTTCTTACAACTCCATCTCCCTAAATCTTTCCCCACAGGTGAGTTGTTCAACCTCTTCAGTTTATCACCTCCAGAAGGGGCCAGGTTTAGGTTTTGTGGAGCCTGAAAGGTATTCACTCTGTGGAACTCTTTTAAAGGAAAAGTATTCATCTGACAGTTTGTATACATCTCCAGGCTCTATAAGGAGCCTGGAGGAGTAAGGAACCCCAACGCTTCATTAATTTCCTGCTTAAAGTCCCCTTGGCAATCTCTGTACTCAAAACGGCCTCTATACACTTTGAAAGGCACAGACTTAGGTCACCCAAGATAGCCTCTACCTCCTTTTCTCATCTATGTCTACTGATATTTGCCAGTTATATTTTTAGTTCTTTGGGGATCTTTTTATCTTTAGATGATATGCTAAAACCTCTATATCTACTTCTTCAGAAAAGTTAAAGATTAGAAAATGAATTTCCCTGCACTTTTCTTTTTCTCTCTGTCCCACCTCTGCTACCTCTGAATTATTGTCAGCTGTACCAGAACTCCAAAAATAGCAAACTTGACAAAATATGTTTTGCTCAGTATCTATAATTAAGTCTTCTGTACTGTCAATAAAATGATTTTGAACATTGATAGCATCATGATCATGAGTGTTAATGAGTGCAGATACACACAGTGTGATTGAAAGTGGGAAGAGGAAATGTAATCAACAACATGAAATGTGGGTTCATACAGGAACCTATCTCAAATGTTAAATTCAAATAAATTCTGTTACTTCATTCCGTTAATTGCTCAAAAATTTTGTAATTTTGACTTTCCTTTATATTTACACCTTAACTTTCTTGTACTGATTTTTTTTCTTAGCATTTCTAATTATCTTTTTCTTTGTTTGCTTTCCTTTTTACAGTTCTTAGGGTAATAATGTGTTTCTAATGATCACCAAGCACACCCAGCTTTTTCAAGTTTTGTCTGTTATAATCAGTATCATTTTTTCTCAAAGACATTCTGCCTCAAACTCTGGCTTCCTGTTCTAATTTTGAAATTTTTTTAATGTTTTTTTTTTTGAGAGAGAGAGAGCAGAAGAGGAGCAGAGAGAGAGAGGGAGACACAGAATCCGAAGCAGGCTCCAGGCTCCAAGCTGTCAGCACAGAGCCCAATGTGGGCCTTGAACTCATGAACCATGAGATCATGACTTGAGCCAAACTTGGATGCTTAACCGACTGAGCCACCCAGGCGCCCCATTCCCATTCTAATTTTGAATGATTGCTTTCCTGGCCTGCCACACAAAATCATCCTAAGAATTCTTTTCATAATATTTCTCTGATAAGGCAACTGGATCTTGACACTCATGCCTTCCTCTTTCTTGGATCCCTTTTTGGTTTTGCAGTAGCACATCCTGAAGGAACTTTTTATAGAAAGAAGGGAGGAACACTTTCTCAGGTCTTGCACATCTCAAATATGTCATTACTTTGTCTTCAGATTTGATTGATAATTTAACTCCGTATAGAATTCTAAATTTAAATGAATTTTCTCTCAGAACTATGAAGGCATTGCCTCACTAGTTCTAGCACTCAACACATCTGAAAAAAGAGGGGGGGATGCAAATCAGATTCTTATTCCTTTCCATATTGCCTGCTTCGTTTTTTCCCCACTCTGTAGATGCTTTTAGTAACTTCTTTTTATCATTTGTGTTTAAAGACTTCAGTAGTCTAGGTACTAAGATGGGTATCTTTTCACTCCAGTTTGGTCTTCTATATTGCCTTTCAATAAAAAAAACTTAATGTCTTTCTTCAGCTTAGGAGACTTTCCCTCAAAAGTTTAAAAAATTATTTTCTCCCCTCTATTTTCTCTGTGCTTTGATTCTGTAACTTCTCCTAGATGTTTCATCTTCTGAATTAATCCTCTATGTCTCTGAAAGCTCATATTACATTTTCTTCTCTTGCCTTTTTGTTCTGAAATATGGATGACTTCCATGAGTTTTCTTTTAGCATTCTATTGAAAAAATTGGTCATGGTAGTTTTCAATTCAAATAAAGTTTTCTTGTCCTTGGATTTAATAAATTTCCCAATTTATTAAAAACTTCTCTTCAGTTTTCTGAATTACCTCCATTTCTTTAGGGTTAATTGTTGTGTGTTTCTTCTCAGTTCTTGTCTGTATGCCATTGGCTTTCTTCAACTGTCTTGGTTGCCTGTTTATGTTTGGAATAAAGAAATTAGACTGATAGTCAAGTTCCTCCACTGAGGAATAGTCTATTTTCTCAGCAAACCTTTCTACCAGGTGGAGGTTTGTTCTAGAACTGTGTATACAGGTCAGGGTAAGTATCTTGTCTCCAGGGGTAACTGGTTGAGTGGTCATTACTAGCCAAAATTAGAAGAGTTGCCATGGAATATGTATCCACACCCAAATCCTGCTTATTTCCAGGCAGCTAGTTTAACTTCTTTGCATTTCTTTGGTTTCTGCCTGTGGATAACTTCCACTGTCAGTCGCTCTGCCCATACACAGGTGGGGAAAGAGAGTGGAGGATGAGGAGGCAGGTGAATCAGGTGTTTCACAGCAGACCTGCGGCTTCATACCCACATGCCCAACCCACCTTATGTCCCTGCTTTTTGACTAATACCATGCTTGGAATTTATTTGAGGTTCAACAAGGAAACTGGGTTTCACCAATTTCTTCCTCTTTTTAGTGGCTGAGGTTTCCCCGCAATCTACCTGCTTCCTGTATTCTAGAAAGTCAGCAACACATCACGCCTGCTGATGATCCTTGTCCATTTGCTCCTAAATGGTTATGGATTTACTTTATTTTGTATTTCTATAGTGTCATTCTGCACTATTTTGTGCTTTTTAAGCGTCATTTCAATAATGTTTAGAAAAATCATGAAGTAAAATCTGCCTTCCAAGGCCTGTTTCTTCCACTAAAGCTTTAACCTTAAAAAAAACCCAGAACTTTCCTCTAAAAAGATTCAGGTCTATGTACACACACACACACACACACACACACACACACACACACACACACGTAAAGTTTTGGAATCAAATGATTTTTTGAGGTAGCAGGAGGGAGAAAATCGATAGATGCTCAAGAAATACTTAGTTGACTGATTTAAAAATTTTGTTCAAGAGAATATAATAGATTTGTAATATATGAAAAGAGCAATGTGGAAAGTTGTTCAGTACTGGACACTAATTATCTAGGCATTTGGTGAAAATGAAGGGTAATTTTTTTTTTTTTTGTAAATAGAGCTGGTTAATGATTTCAGTGGCAGCAGAATATTACAGATGATGAGTTAGAACACGGCAACGCGCTCCTAGTATTTAAATGGAACAGCTATTAACCACTTTCTCAGTTTTGCCTGTACACATGGTCATGAAAAATTGTGCAAGGTTTATTGCAAATATATCTTGTAAGTGAAGTTACACGAAGCAATAAAATGTAGTAGTCCTTGCTTTACTAGGCCACTCTGGACTTTACCAAAACCCTCTTTTTCTTACACAGCAGCCATTAAGTGGGGAGCCATAACTGCGTGTAATGTAATTAAATGGTAAAAGACTTTTAACATTTTTTATAGGCTTATGAAATATTATTCCCCTGGATCTTTGAAATCTGAAAGTAGTAGCACATTGGTAACTCCCAGTATTGAAGATTCTTTTAATAGGCACTTGGCTTTGAATAGAGAAAAATGGTAAGAAAAGCAGTCAAAACTCTGCATTATTTCACTAAGTACTGTGAGCGTTGGTTACTTTAGACAAGCCATGGTAAGGGAGGTTGGGTTACTTTAGACAAGCCATGGTAAAGAAGGTTGGAAATTTTCACTTCTGGGACCAATTGTGAATCTTCCCAGGTCTTCTTGACATTCTGGGTTTCGGTGCCTGTGCCTTTGTCTATTTTGTAATCATAAACAATAATAGTGGGAAAAATCATCTACTCCTGCCTTTTCCCCCATACTTCATCCCTCTCTCCCTTTTCTCTTCTTTTCTTTTTGGAAATTTCACAAATACAGAGAAGTACAAAGAATTAAATGGCAGACATTCTTATCTTTCCCATTGACAGTTAAACACTAATAACATTTTGCCTTATTTGCTTTCAGCTTTTCTCCTATGGAAATATGTTAAAAGATATTACACTAATGTATGACTACATTGTCTTCTTAAAAGAAAAAATATTAAAAAGTTACAGAGGAAAATAAAAGTACTCTTTAATCTGTAACCCGTTTTCAAAATATTCTCCATTTCTAAGAGGTAATCAGTATTATAAATTAGCCTTTAAGCCTTTTGTGGAAAATTCTTTTACATTTTTATGTACATATCCACAGAGTAACTATTGTGTTGCTTTGTATACATTTTTAAATTATATATAGATCATATCATGTTGTTTATTTGTGATCAACTTGTTTTACTTACTAAATATTATGTTTTTGAGATCTATCCTTATTGCTACACATAGCTATACTGCATTTGCTTAAATGGCTATATTGTAGCCCAACATTAATTTTATTTGATGGAAATAGATATTTATGACATCAGATTTCCTTGGGTCAGTATATCTGCTGTATTCTTATCCATCCTTTTTTTTCCTTTTTGTGTCATTTCACCTTAACCCGGTCTCTCATCAATAGAATAGAGCTAGATTATGTTTTCAAATGTAAGAGTGTCCCTCTCTAGACAAAGTTACTCCATTTGCATTTATTGTGATTCTTAATAAATTTTTACTTGATTCTTGTTTTTTCTTGGGAATGAGCCAAGATGGGGGAACAGCATGGAAGTTTTTTGTGTGTCTCCCATCCATGAAATACAGCCAGAACAACATAAACCATGCTGCACACCTAGAAAACTCATCTGAGGATGAACACAACAATCTACACAACCTGAACCACAGAATTCAGCAGGTGCATGACGCGGAGAGGTGAACAGGGGGAGAGAGAAGCTGCCGTGGGCAGGGAGCCGCTTTGGAAGGATGGAAACGGGGTGGGGAGGTTAGAATACGGGAAAAGCACCCCCCCCCCCGCAAAAAAAAGCAGCTGGAGAGAAAGTGGAAAAGTGGAAACAGCCGCAAGGACTGAACTAAAAAGGGAGAAAGGAGAAAGGAGAAAGGAGAAAGGAGAAAGGAGAGGGTTTAAATTCCATTAAGACTATAAACAGGGGGAGCGCAGAGTCTGCAGCTCTGCAGCTCAATACCTGGCAGCGCTCTGGTGAGAAAGGTGAATCCCCAGGAGCAGAGTGGAGTCCAGGTATCTTCAGGCCACACGGGAAGAGGCGGCTCCCTTGCCAGGAGGACACGGGGTAGAGTCTGTGTGGGTGCCCCAAAGGCAAGGCCCCAGTGGACTCGGGAGAACAACCACATTCGCTGGTGCTGGAACAAGGTCATTAAGGGTGAAGCCAGGTGCCAGATGTGTGTTGTGATTTGCCATAATCCTTGAAATGCTGCTGATGCTACGCAATCTCGCGAACTTTCTCTGGGACAGGCTGGCACCCAGCTGCAGTCTCTGGGCTTCGGCAGCAGCATGGTCCCGCAAACGTTCCTGGGTGTGGCCAGCACCCAGCCACTGCTCAGTGAGACCCTCCTGCAGAGGGGCAGAATGGGTCAAAGCCGCAGTCCCTCAAAAGGAAGGGGTCGGGAAAAACAGTCACATCTGAGACAAAACTCAGGAGGAAGGTTCTGCCTGGGGCTTGGTCAGGGACGGTGTAAAAGCGGGAGTGGACGAAAGCCGAAGACAAAGGATGGGTGTGCGAATCCTGATCGGGAACAACAGAGTTCCAATACTAGACAGAGTGGAGCTGGGCGACGCCATTATCACAGCACGCGCGCATGTGCACAGGCACCTACAAGCCTGGCAACAATCTACCTCAGTAAACTAAGCAACGCCATCTAGTGGAGAACAGAGCCATTACACTAAGCCCCGCCCAACTGGGCCAACCTTGCTCTTCAGGAGCACAAGTCTTTCTGCCAGCTTAGTTTATGGACTATAAAGCGCTTCATAGTTTGACTTCTGGGGGAAAATGAAGTAATTTAAGTCGTATTTCAGTTGTTCACCAGTCAATCTATTCAATTTTCTTTCTTTTTTTCTTTTTTCTCTTTTTCATTTCTTTTCTTTTTTTGATACAGAAAGAGAAAAATCATATTTATTTTCAATTTTTATTAAAAATATTTTTCTTTAATTTTTTTCTACCATATTTTTTACTTTGGTGTAAAGTTTTTCAAATTCTATTTTACATCCATCATTTCATTTTAGTCTACTTCAGTGTATTCATTTTTTCAAATTTTCAAACAATTTCTTTTTTTTTCTTTCCCCTTTTTTCTCTACTCTATCAAGCCCCTTTCAACAGCCAGACCAAAACACACCTAGGATCTAGCATTATTTATTTGATATTTGTGTGTGTGTGTGTCTTTTCAATTTTTTAATTTTAGTATTTTTTTAATTTTAATGTTTTAACATCATTAATTCCTTTTCTCCTTCAAAATGATGAAACGAAGGAATTCAACCCAAAGGAAAGAGCATAAAGAAACGACAGCCAGGGACTTAACCAACACAGATACAAGCAACATGTTTGAACCAGAATTTAGAATCACAATAATAACAATACTAGCTGGAGTCGAAAATAGATTAGAATTCCTTTCTGTGGAGATAGAAGAAGTAAAAGCTACTCAGGATATATAAAAAAAATGCTATAACTGAGCTGCAATCTCCAATGGATGCCATGGTGGCAAGGATGGATGAGGCAGAACAGAGAATCAGTGATATAGATGACAAACTTATGGAGAATAATGAAGCAGAAAAAAAGAGGGAGACTAAGGCAAAAAAACATGATTTAAGATTTAGCGAAATCAGTGACTTTTTAAAAAGTAATAACATCAGAATCATAGGGGTGCCAGAAGAGGAAGAGAAAGAAATAGGTGTAGAAGGGTTATGTGAGCAAATTATAGTGGAAAACACTCCTAACCTGGGGAAAGACACACACATCAAATTCCAGGAAGCACAGAGGACTCCCATTAGATTCAACAAAACCAACCATCAACAAGGCATATCATAGTCAAATTGACAAAATACTCAGGCAAGGAAAGAATCATGAAAGCAGCAAGGGAAAATGTCCTTAACCTACAAGGGAAGAAAGATCAGGTTTGCTGCAGACCTATCCACAGAAACGTGGCAGGCCAGAAAGGAGTAGCAGGATATATTCAATGTGTTAAATCAGAAAAATATGCAGCCAAGAATTTTTTATCCAGCAAGGCTGTCATTCAAAATAGAAGAAGTAAAAAGTTTAAAAAAGATTTTTAAAAGTTTAAAAAAGATAAACAAGTTTAAAAATTAAAGGAGTTTGTGACCACCAAACCAGCCCTGCAAGAAATTTTAAGGGGGACCCTGTGAGGGGAGAACAGATAGAAAAAAAAAAGACAAACAAATAAATAAAGACCAAAAGCAACAAAGACTAGAAAGGACCAGAGAACACCACCAGAAACTCCAACACTACATGCAATATAATGGCAATAAATTCATATCTTTCAATACTCACTCTAAATGTCAATGGACTCAATGCTCCAATCAAAAGACATAGGGTAACAGAATGGTTAAGAAAACAAGATTCATCTATATGCTGTTTACAAGAGACCCACTTTAGACCTAAAGACACCTTCAGATTGAAAGTAAGGGGATGGAGAACCATCTATCATGCTAATGGTCAACAAAAGAAAGCCAGAGTAGCCGTACTTATATCAGACAATCTAGACCTTAAAATAAAGACAGTATCAAGAGATGAAGAAGGGCATTATATCATAATCAAGGGGCCTATCCAACAAGAAGACCTAACAGTTGTAAACATTTATGCACCAAATGTGGAACACCCAAATATATAAATCAAATAATCACACTTAAAGAAACTCATTGATAATAATACCATAATAGTAGGAACTTCACCACCCCACTTACAACAATGGACCGATCATCTAATCAAAATATCAACAAGGAAACAATGGCTTTGAATGACACACTGGACCAGATGGACTTAACAGATACATTCAGAACATTTCAACCTGAAGCAGCAGACTATACATTCTTCTCCAGTACACATGGAACGTTCTCCACAATAGACCACATACAGGGACACAAATCGGCCCTCAATAAGTACAAAAAGATTGAGATCATACTGTGCACATTTTCAGACCACAACGCTATGAAACTCAAAGTCAACCACAAGAAAAAATTTGGAAAGGTAACAAATACTTGGAGACTAAAGAACATCCTACTAAAGTATGAATGGGCTAACCAAGAAGTTAAAGAGGAAATTAAAAAGTTCATGGAAGCCAATGAAAATGATAACACCATAATCCGTAACCTCTGGGATGCAGCAAAGGCAGTCATAAGAGGCAAGTATATAGCAACCCAGGCCTTCCTAAAGAAGGAAGAAACATCTCAGATACACAACCTAAACTTACACCCTAAAGAGCTGGAAAAAGAAAAGCAAATAAGACCCAAAAACAGAAGACAGAAAATAATAAAGATTAGAGCAGAAATTAATGCTACCGAAACCAAAAAACAGTAGAACAGATCAATGAAACCAGAAGCTAGTTCTTTGAAAGAATTAACAAAACTGATAAACCACTAGCCAGTTTGATCAAAAAGAAAAAGGAAAGGACCCCAAATAAATAAAATCAAGAATGAAAGAGGACAGGTCACAACCAACACAGCAGAAATAAAAACAATAATAAGAGAATATTATGAGCAATTAACACCAATAAAATGGGCAATCTGGAAGAAATGGACAAGTTCCTAGAAACATATACACTACCAAAACTGAAACAGAAAGAAATAGAAAATTTGAACAGACCCATAACCAGTAAAGAAATCGAAATAGTAATCAAAAATCTCCCAAAAAAGAAGAGTCCAGGGCCAGATGGCTTTCCAGGGGAATTCTACCAAACATTTAAGGAAGAGTTAACACCTATTCTCTTGAAGCTGTTCCAAAAACTAGAAATGGAAGGAAACCTTCTAAACTCTTTCTATGAAGTCAGCATTACCTTGATTCCAAAACCAGACAGAGACACCATTAAAAAGAACTATAGACCAATTTCCCTGATGAAAATGGATGCAAAAATCTTTAACAAGATACTAGCCAACCGGATCCAAGAATTATTAAAAAAAATAATCACCACGACTAAGTGGGGCTTATACCTAGGATGAAGGACTGGTTCAATATCTGCAAAACAATCAGTGTGTTTCATCACATCAATAAAAGAAAAGACAAGAACCATATGATCCTCTAAATAGATGCAGAGAAAGCATTTGGCAAAATACAACATTCTTTCTTAATAAAAACCCTCAAGAAAGTGGGGATAGAAGGATCACACCTCAAGATCATAAAGCCATATACAAAAGACCCAATGCTAACATCATCCTCATGGGGAGAAACTGAGAGCTTTCCCTGTAAGGTCAGGAACAAGACAGGGATTTCCACTCTTGCCACTGTTATTCAACATAGTATTGGAAGTCTTAGCCTCTGCAATCAGACAACACAAAGAAATAAAAGGCATCCAAATCAGCCAGGAGGAGGTCAAACTTTCACTCTTCCCAGATGACATGATACTCTATATGGAAAACCCAAAAGATTCCACCATAAAACTGCTAGAACTGGTTCATGAATTCAGCAAAGTTTCAGGATATAAAATCAACTCACAGAAATCGGTTGCATTCCTATACACCAACAATGAAGCAAGAGAAAAAGAAATGAAGGAATCAATCCCATTTATACCTGCACAAAAAAACCATAAAACACCTAGGAATAAATCTAACCAAAGAGGTGAAAAAATCTATACACTGAAAACTATAGCAAGCTTATGAAATTAATTGAAGAAGACACAAAAAAATGGAAAAAGATTCTATGCTCCTGGATAGGAAGAGAAAATTTTGTTAAAATGTCAATACTATGAAAAGCAATCTACATATTCAATGCAATGCCTGCCAAAATAACACCAGCATTCTTCACAGAGCTAGAACAAACAATCCTAAAATTTGTATGGAACCAGAAAAGACCCTGAATAGTCAAAGCAATCTTGAAAAAGAAAACCAAAGCAGGAGACCTCACAATCCCGGACTTCAAGCTGTACTACAAAGTTGTAATCATCAAGACAATATGGTACTGGCACAAAAACTAGACACTCAGATCAATGGAACAGAATAGAGAACCCAGAAATGGACCCACAAATGTGTGTCCAAATAATCTTTGACAAAGCAGGAAAGAATATTCAATGGAATAAAGACAGTCTCTTCAGCAAGTGGTGCTGGGAAAAATGGGCAGCAACATGCAGAAGAATGAACCTGACCACTTTCTTACACCATACACAAAAATAAACTCAAAATGGTCGAAAGACCGAAATGTAAGAAAGGAAGCCATCAAAATCCTCGAGGAGAAAGCAGGCAAAACCTCTTTGATCTTGGCCACAGCAACTTCTTACTCAACACGTCTCCAGAGGCAAGGGAAACAAAAGAAAAAATGAACTATTGGGACCTCATCAAAATAAAAATCTTCTGCACAGTGAAGGAAACAATCAGCAAAACTAAAAGGCAACCAACAGAATGGGAGAAGATATTTGCAAACGACATATCAGATAAAGGGTTAATATCCAAAATCTATAAAGAACTTATCAAACTCAACACCCAAATAACAAATATTCCTGTGAAGAAATGGGCAAAACACATGAATAGACACTTCTCCAAGGAAGACATCCAGATGGCCAACCGACACATAAAAAAAAAAATGCTCAACATCACTCACCATCAGGGAAATACAAATCAAAACCACAATGAGATATCACCTTACACCTGTCAGAATGGCTAACATTGACAATTCAGGCAACAACAGATGTCGGCAAGGATGTGGAGAAAGAGGATCTCTTTTGCATTGCTGGTGGGAATGCAAACTGGTGAAGTCACTCTGGAAAAAGTATGGAGATTCCTCAAAAAATAAAAAATAGAACTACCCTAGGACCCAGCAATTGCACTACTAGGCATTTATTCACGCGATACAGGTATGCTGTTTCGAAGGGACACATGCACCCCAATGTTTATAGCAGTACTATCAACAATAGCCAAAGTATGGAAAGAGCCCAAATGTCCACTGATGGATGAATGGATAAAGAAGATGTGGTGTATATATATGCAATGGAGTATTACTCAGCAATCAAAAAGAATTAAATCTTGTCATTTGCAAGTATATGGATGGAACTGGAGGATATTATGATAAGCAAAATAGTCAGAGAAAGACAAATATCATATGACTTCACTCATATGAGGACTTAAGACACAGAACAAATGAACATAAGGGAAGGGAAGCAAAAATAATATAAAAACAGGGAGGGGACAAAACATAAGTGACTCTTAAATATGGAGAACAAACAGAGGGTTATAGGAGGGCTGTGGGAGGGGGATGGGCTAAATGGGTAAGGGACATTAGGGAATCTACTTCTGAAATAATTGTTGCACTATATGCTAATTTGGATGTAAATTAAAACATTAAAATTAAAAAAAAATTTTTTTACTTAATTCTTCCACCTGATTTTTTGTTTCTCATTTACCATGGTTTCTCTTTGTGTGTATGTGTACGTGTGTGTGTTTTACTTTTAATCTTCCTCTTTTCCTCTCTTCCAATGGAATAAGGATGCTTTCTTGAATCTGTTTTTCCATTTGTTGGAATTGAACTTATAATTCTATTTCCTATTATTTAGTGATTACTCTTAAATATATAACATGTAATGTAGCTCATTTTTTCTTAGCAAAGTCTCATGTTTATCACTACCCTGAACTTCCTTTGCTTTTAGGTTGCTTTTGGTTTCCTCCACATTGGTATTCTCCATCTGCTTTCTTTTTTTTGAAATGTTAGTTTATTTTTGTTACCAAAAACATAAAGTAGGGGCACCTTGCTAGCTCAGTCGGTGGAGCATGTGACTCTTGATCTCAGGGTTGTGAGTTTGAGCCCCACATTGGGTGTTGAGATTACCTAAAATATAAAATCTTTAAAACAATATAAAGTATATATTAGGATTATTGCTGTCTTATTATTTTTTATGGTCAATGTTTATTTCTGCCGATGCTTTATGACCCCCGCTAAGGAACAGCTTGTATTTTCCCATTGCGCATGTCTATGCAGGGTGAAGGCACCACTACCTTCTTGTTGGCCCTGCCAGTGACCAGGTTTACTGGCTAAAACCGTCCTGTGGAGCCCGATGTTTTTATTTTGGAATAGGGAGTTTGGAATAGGAGAATATAAACTTAAGCTCCATTCCATGTTGAGGATTTTGCAGTGCTAACCTGGATTAATAAAATTAGTGTTGGTTTGTTTGTTTAATTGATGGTGGACATATGGGGAGGCAGATACTCCATTAAAATATAATTACACGAAGAACTATACATGAATTAAAGTTAAATAGAAAGCAGTGGATGATCAGAGGAACTGGGGTGATAGGGATCTCATTTTCTTTGGAAGACACAGATGTCTTCTCAGTGAGGTATATTTTGATTTGTCCCTTGAGGGATAATGGAACATAAGCCAGGCCAAGCATTATAGGCAGAGGAACTGGGAGTGCAAGGTCATTAAGATATGAAAGAGCAGGGCTAATTCAGAAAATGGCACAAAGCTCTACATGATTGGAGTGAAGGACACGGGTTGCAGTCAGGTGACAACTATTCCTTTTTTTCTTATGTTTATTTTTATTTTTGAGAGACAGAGAGAGACAGAGCACGAGCAGGGGAGGAGCAGAAAGAGAGGGAGACACAGAATCTGAAGCAGGTTCCAGGCTCTGAGCTGTCAACACAGAGCCCAATGTGGGGCTTGAACTCACAAACCCAAGATCATGACCTGAGCTGAAGTTGGACGCTTAACCACTGAGCCACCCAGGTGCTCCAGATGCTGACTGTTCTTGAATGCACGTAAAAAAGCTGGGTGTTCCACGTGACTCTGGCTGGTGGCTACCCAGCACATTGGCTCACCCCCTTTCTCATCCCTGGCAACACTGAATTAGTCATTCCACTTTTCTCACTCAGACTAGGCATGCTCTTAGAAAGCTTTTCCGCATGACACTCCCAGAGAATGGTTTCCAGTTAAAAAGAGTTGGCATTTCTATTTGTCACCTCTGCTGTTAACAATGGGAAGCCCCTGAAATCATTCATTCATACTTTGGAAAAACAGCTTTGGTGAAGGCATGGACACAAAAGATGCAGTAGGAAGTGGTTGCAGACTAGAGATGATGAAGGTTTGTCATTAGATGAGGTAACTGATATAGAGCAGAAGTAAGATTGGAGAAGAAATTTAGCGGGTGGGCTTAATCCTGATTTGGCACTAAGAGAAGGAGAGAAAAGGATGGAGACCAAAGGCAAATACAAGGGCAGCTCTAAGCTTTCAGAGTTGGAAGACTGGGTTGGGGGTGGAGGGTACCTGGTTTCACCTCCTTCCAGAGCACCTATGATTCAGGCTGCGGCTATGGTGAGCAATTCCCACATGGGCCATCAGTGTCCCGCTTCAAGGACCTGCTAAGTGGCTCTGGTGTTCTTCCTCATGGTTTTGGAAAGTCCTAGCATGGAAACAGCCAGAAATGTGTGAGAATTTATGACTTTGAGGTGGGGAGTAGCATCAACTGAGAAGGAAGGCAAGTTGGTGGATAAATGTCCCAGCCTCTGCCCTTTGAGGGGACAAATCTGAAGCATGTGCCATGCGACTCCTGAGGGCTCCCAGTGGGGCTGAGCCTCTCAGCTGCAGGTGCTAGTAATGAGATCAATAGCACGTTCTTTCCTTGCCCCTCCTCCTTTCTTGTCTTTCCTCAGCTCCACACTCCTCCTTGTGAGCTGACACCTCAAATAAGGCACCTGCACCTTAGTCCTCGTCCCATGCTGTGCCTTTGGATCACCAGATAAAGACTGTGATGAAAATACCGTTACTTAGAAGGGATGCAGACTTGAACAGAAGGCTGGAAGTGGAAGTCATGGATGGGAAAACAAAGCATTTTCAATGGGAAGTTTGTGTGATGATCCTAAACATTAAGGAACAGAGAATGGCACATAGCAGGCTCTCAGCACTGGCGTGCCTTGTTTTACTGCACTTGGCTTTATTGCCCTTCACAGGTATTGTGTTGCTTACAGATTGAAGGTTTGTAGCAACCCCTGCATCAAGCAAGTCTATTGGCTGCGTTTTCCCAACAGTATGTACTCACTTCGTGTCTCTGTGTCACATTTTAGTCATTCCCACAATATTTCAAACTTTATTATTATTATTATTATTATTATTATTATATTTGTCACAGTGATCCGTGATCAGTGATCTGGGATGTTACCATTATAATCGTTTTGGGGCCAAATGCATGAACTGTGTTCATATAAGATGGCAAACTTAATCCCTGAATGCTGTGCATGTTCCAACTGCTCCACCAACTAGCCATTCCCCCATCTCTCCCTCTCCTCGGGCCTCCCTATTCCCTGAGACACAACAACATTGAAATCAGGCCAATTAGTAACCCTACTTTGGCCTCTAAGTGTTCAAGTAAAAGGAAGAGTTGCATGTTTCTCCTTTCAAATCAAAAGCTAGATGTGATTAAGCTCAGTGAGGAAGGTATGTCCAAAGCCGAGATAGGCTGAAAAGCTAGGCCTCCTGCAGCAAACATTCAGCCGCATTGTGAATGCAAAGGAAAAGTCCTTGAAGAAAATTAGAAGTGCTACTCTGGTGAACACATCAATGAAAGGAAAGTAAAACAGCTTTATTGCTGATATGGGGGTTTCAGGGGTCTGGTTAGAAGACCAAACCAGCCACAACATTGCCTAATTAACCAGAGCCTAATCCCGAGCAAAGCCCTAACTCTTTTCAATTTCACGAAGGCTTGGAGAGGTGAGGAAGCTACAGAAGAAAAGTGCGAAGCTAGCAGAGGTTGGTTCATGAGGTTTAAGGAAAGAAACCGTCTCCAGAACCTAAAAGTGCAAAGTGAACCAGCAGGTACTGATGGAGAAGCTGAAGTGAGTTATCCAGAAGATCTAGCTAAGATCATTAATGAAGGTGGCTACACTAAACAGATTTTCAATGTAGACAAAACAGCTTTCTTTTAGAAGATGCCAGCTAGGACTTTCACAGCTAGAGAGGAGAGGTCCATGCCTGGCTTCAGAGCTTCAAAGGACAGTCTGACTCTCTTGTTAGCAGCTTAATGCAGCTGGTGACTTGAAGTTGAAGCCAACGTTCATTGGCCATTCTGAAAATTATGCGGCCCTTAAGAATTATGTTAAATCTACTTTGCCTGTACTCTACCAACAAAGCAATAAAGCCTGGATGACAGCACATCTGTTTACTATATGGTTTACTGAATATTTGGAGCTCACTTTTGAGACCTACTTCTCAGGGAAAAAGGTATCTTTTGAAATATTACTGCTCATTGGCAATGTACCTAGTTACCAAAAAGCACTGAGGGGAGATGTGCAATGAGATTCATATTGTTTTCAAACCTGCCGACAACATCCATTCCGTAGCCTATGGATCAGGGAGTGATTTCATCTTTCAAGTCTTATTATTTAAGAAATACATTGCATAAGGTCAAAGTTGCTATAGGCAGTGAAAACCTTCTGGAAAGGATTCACCATTTTGGATATCATTAAAAACATTCATGATTCAGAGGAAGGGGTCAAAATAATAACATGATCAGAGTTTGGAAGAAGTTGATTCCAACCCTCATGGATGACTATGAGGTGTTCAAGACTTCAGCAGAGGAAATACTGCAGATGAGGTGGAAATAGCAAGAGAACTAGAATTAGAAGTGGGGCCTGAAGATGTGACTGAATTGCTGCCATCTTGTGAAAGAAACGCTAACGGGGGAGGAGTTGCTTCTTATAGATCTGCAAAGAAAGTGGTTTCTTGAGATAAAATCTACGCCCAGTGAAGATGCTGTGAAGACTGTTGACAGGACTTAGCTGATAAAGCAGTGGTGGGGTTTGAGAGGACTCCAATTCTGAAAGAAGTTCTGCTGTGAGTAAAATGCTATCAAACAGCATCTCATGCAGCAGAGAAGCCCTTTATGAAAGGAAAAGTCAATCAATGTGGCAAAACACATTGTTGTCTTATTTTAAGAAATTGCCACAGCCACCCCAACCTTCAGCAACCACCACCCTGATCATTCAGCAGCCATCAACATCGAGGCAAGACCCTCCACCCTCAAAAAGATTAGGACTTGCTGGAAGCTTAGACGATGATTAGCACTTTTTAGCAATAAAGCATTTTTAAATTAAGGTATGTACATATTTTTAGGCATGATGCTATTGCACACTTAATAGACTACAGTATGGTGTGCAGATAACTTTTATATGCACTGGGAAAACAAAAAATTCATTTGACTGGCTTTATTTCAATATTTGCTTTATTGTCGGTGGTCTGGAACCAAACCCACAATATCTCCAAGGTATGCTTGCAATGTGATGAACAGACAACAGTTGAAGTCTTAGAGTAGATGAAATCTTATGTTTAAGACTAATTCATCCTGAAAAGAGACCCAAGGCATGAACTAATGCTTCAAGAGATGTTTATGGAGCCTGGTGCTCTGTTTACTTTTTACACACTAATTGGCAAATTTATTGGGTTGCCAAGATGGCAAGTTTATGGATTAAAAAATATATATAACTGGTAAATGTCATCTGTGTTGTATTTGAGTTGCTCTTTTTTTTTTTCCTTTGAAGAAAGTTTATGTTAAAAAGAAAAGTAAAAATTACAGGAAATAATATGCGAATTCATGTCATTTGTGAAGACTTTTGAAAGACCAGGGGAGTTGGGTTTGGGACCTGCTTCCCTCCTCCCCTGTTCAGTGACTGTCATTGTCTCAATGGGGAGAAAAGTTTCTGCATTTTGCTGAGCTGATGTGAGGTGCAGCTCACGAGTAAGCACCTTTGTTTATAAAGCTGTGCTGTAAAATACGTTAGCTATAGCCACATGTGGCTACTGAGGACTGGAAATGTGGCTAGGGCAACTGAGAAATATTTTCATTTATTTTATTGTAATTAGTTTAAATAAAGAAGCTTAAGCAATGTAAAATATTTTTCCATGAAACGCAAGTTTGTTTTGGTAGGACTATATTACACTCTGTTGAAAATGTAGCATTTGAATGGATATGTCTAAGGCTTAGTATGATAATTAAAGGGGGTAAATCGTCTCATTAATAATTTTTAAAAGCTCTGTTGAAATATAATTGATATACAAAACACCATGCATATTTACCATGTACAACTTAATGAGTTTGGACATAATGCATAAAACCAGGAAATTATCCCCACAATAAGGGTAATAGACATATCCATCACCTCCAAAAATTTTGTGTGTGTGGTAAGAACACAACACAGATCTACCCTCTTGCAAAGTTTCAAGTGCAATATACAGTATTATTTAGTACCCCAATGCCATGCAGCATACTCCTAGAACTAATTCATCTTGTAATTTTATGTAGTATTTTGCAATGAGAATGTTTTAGGTATGTTTGGTTAAACAAAATTTATTAAAATTCTTTCTTTCTCTCTCTCTCTTTTCCTTCCTTCCTTCCTTTCCCTCTTCCTACCTTCTTTCTCCCTTTCTTTCTTTTCTTTCTTTCTTTCTTTCTTTCTTTCTTTCTTTCTTTCTTTCTTTCCAGTAGGCCCCACGCCCAGCATGGAGCCCAATGCGGGGCTTGAACTCACGATCCTGAGATCAAGACCTGAGCTGATACCAAGAGTTGGATGCTTAACTGACTGAGCCACCCAGGCACCCCTCTTTTTGCTGTTTTTAATGTGGCTATTAGAAAATAAAACTAGATATGTGGTTAATATTATATTTCTATTGACAGTGTTGGTATAAAATGTCCTGAAAGTATAAGCCACAAGAGCTCTGGTTAACGGAGGCCTCTTCTGGGTACAAGGATTATGGTTGGGGTGCGTCCTCAGCAGCTTTTCTTTGGCCTTATGCTTCTCATGTATCTACCACACTGATATCTCTTACCACCATGGGGACTGGGAATATAAGGCACAAATCCTATAACAAAAGAAATGTTCTCTAGGGTTTAGTTTTGTTTTGCTTTGATTTTTGACCCAGACTTGGCTCTTTAATATATTTGTCAGTTTGTTTGTTTTATCGGGGCCTAAAGCATTGGGTTTTGTTTCAAAATGGCAGGAAGAGCGTAAGGGTGGGACCCGAAGAGGAAACAAAACAAAACAAAACAAAAACCCTTGGCCCTGTTAAGAACGGAGCAAGGGTGTGGCTGGAACTGAGCTGGCACCTACTCCCTGAGCCCAGAGACAAGGGATCAGGTGGAGGACAGCCTGGGGTGGAGGCCGAGATCATCGGTGAGGGGAGAATGCTAAGCCAGAGGAGCAAACCTTGTTCCCAACACAGGGTCCAAGACGGGAGAGGAGGCCAAGAGCAGTGGGTGCCAGCAGTGGGTGCCAACCCAAAACAATAGATGCAGGGACAAATCACAGAGGTGAAAGTCTCATAAATGAGCTGCTAAGAGAAAACATGAGGGTGAGAGACAAACCAGATGGAGGGTGGGAGCACGAGACAGGGGATGTAGTCAGATGTCCACCCATCTTCCAGGTCCCTCCTGCCAGGTGAGAGGACCACACTGCTCAGCCCTTGTCAGGGACCCTCCCCTCTGCCTAGATGCTGACAAATGTGTTTACTTACCCAGCCCTAGAATTTAAAGCAAACTCTATTGGGCTGTCTTCAAACTGGTTGGTATTGTTGAGTTTCTTGGCTCCTGTACATATATCACACAAAAGTCTAGTTTATTTGTCGCTCTATCCTACTAGCCTGGAGCTGTCTCAACCCTCTCTGTTGTCAGCGCCCAACAAAGTTAACAAGCTACAAACAAGTAGCCCGAGCGGTGGGCAGCGGAGGTGGGCCTGGAATTAGGAAACCATGTCACTCAAGGATATGTAAATCCTGGTACTTTTTAAAAAAGTTCCCACAGATTCTTTTGGAATGCATGGATATTTAAATATCCAAATGCATGCATGTTAAAACCCACTATATGAAATAACACCTTCATTTTGGTGTCAGTCTAGGCGAGGGGCGCCCACTTTTAGGATGGATTGGGGAGGCTGTTTTCAAGAGCTATTCTTTGCAGCTGGATTGTTCACTGACTCGATGGAGCTAAAACTCTTCCAAAGAAGTGAACTGTCCTCACAGAAATAGCTGAAAGAAACACACCAAGTTTCTTGGCATGATGCAGCAAGGCAGGCTGCAATAGATTAGCTCTGCCCTTAACAACAAGTTTCACTGGGCCGATGAGAGATGTTATGGAAACGTATCAAGGGAAAGAGGACTCCAGCTTCAGCTGGCCAGCAGACCATAGAGTAATCACTGCAATGAAAATACTGAACGAGCACCAAGACTCACAAAGCAGCTTATTATAAGGATTTAATATACAGTATTATGGGGAATCTGGATAGCTCTTGTAATGGGATATGGAGCCTTGCTCTTCTCAGTCCCTGGTTCGAATTTGGATTAAGTCCATTTCAACTAAAATTAGTTGCCATTTGAGACAATTTGGAGGCCTTGGCAAAACAAGTTGGTCATCTCATCCCGGCTACCAGGAGAGCTGACCTCACATGCAGGGGCTACATCCCCAAAGTAAAAAAATCCCAAGTGTTCTCTTGCTATAGGTTTCCTTAAAAAAATTTTTTTTTAATGTTTATTTATTTTTGAGAGAGAGACAGAGAGACAGAGCGTGAGAGGGGGAGGGGCAGAGAGAGAGGGAGACACAGAATCCGAAGCAGGCTCACGGCTCTGAGCTGTCAGCACAGAGCCTGACGCGGGGCTCAAACTCACAGACTGCAAGATGATGACTGAGCCGAAGTTGGACGCTTAACTGACTGAACCACCCAGGTGCCCCGATAGGCTTCTTTTTAGAGCAGAGATAGGAGTCCCACACTAACATTATTTTAAAAATGCTTGAGTCACAAACTCCAACTCTATGGCCCTCATTCAGTTTTGGAGAGTCAAAATTGTAAAGATTAAAAAAAAACCCAAAACAACAACAAGTTGTTAACGTTTGAAGTTTAGTTACTGAGTCAGACTTCTTTAAGAAAGCACCATGGTGATTTGGTAACTGTAAGCTACTATAGCTATCAGGAGGTTCTTTAGCAGGGGCCAGGTCTGCCCTATATTCAAGTGCAGTCAAAGATTCCAGGGAAGTCATCTTTCAGGGCTATGTGCTCTTTTTAATGCCTGTCTTCCCCGGATCCTGCTCTGTCTTGCTTGTCCAACTCTAAGCTATCAAATAGCTGAATCAAATAGCAACAGGAATAAAATTGAGTCAGCAAAGGCTTGCTATCTCTCTCCATCTATAAAGAAGATGGTTGTCTGTCGCCTATAACCTGCATTGCTACACCTTTGTTTTGTGGAAGGTTAGGAAATAAGAGTTATCAGAAAAGTGCCTGAGAACATCATGGTGCTCGAGGATGTAAAATTCCCAGGTACACTGAAGCTCTTTCAACATTACTGTTAAGTCCACGATCTATTACATGTTCGTCATTGATTCAGACTCTCCTGCATTGCCTCAGCCAGAAAAGTGGAGTCACAGGTAGAACTGTAAAAAGGCTGGCGTTCCTAAGCTTGTGGGCTCCTGGATCTCCCTGCATTCACTGCCACGATCTGGCATCTGAACTCTTTCTTGTGACTTTAGTTCCATAGCATATACACTAGTTACAAAAATTCTCTCTGAGTGTTGTGTTCCAGTAAACTAAAATCTAGATAGATATATGCTTTCAGGATTGTGCAGACAAAAATTAACGTACAGATAGGCAGTCACACCTTCTACATCCCTTCATGTGTTTGGGTTTCTCTTCAGTCTGTCATCTTCTGATGCCACAGTCATTGAAACAGGAGAAGAGAAGATTTGAAAGCCCCTGTACCTTACCTAAACAAGTAACCATTCAATGGACACAGCCACAACAATTGTCAGCTAAGGGACACCATCAAAGGCATTCCTAGACACTAGGGAGGAGAAACAATAGAATTCTCTTCCTGGTCCTTGAGATCTTGTTCACTTTCCTTCACAAACCAACCAGAAATGAAATTCATAAGTAAAATAAGCTATAGTCAACACGCTGTCCTAACATAATGGAATAATGAAAAGAAAGTAATTTATATTTGCAAATGAATTTTGATATACCTCTATGCTCCATCTTTATGGCTGAGATAGCTCTAAATGTAACCTGATAGAGTTGTGTTTTATTAGCAGCATAGCTACCAGTGGCACACTCTTATGAAAGTCTGGACGGTGCTCATAAGGGAACAAAACAAAATGTCTTCCACATGGACTCATTCCTTGAGCATTCCTAATATGTTCAAGCTGTGCAAAAGATACTTCATGTAGACCTATAAGTGGAATTAGAGTCTAGGCTTGGGTAATTAAAAGCAGGTTTTTCACCTTTGTGAACGGTCTCAAAGGATGTGGGGAAAATCCCTACATTGCACGGCAGGGCAACAAAGCACAAAATATCCATCTTTGCTTCCTTATACCTAAAGGTGGGTACAATCCCTCCAGGATTATAACAACCCAAATGTCTCCACCGCTTTCCAAACTACCTTCATGAAAAACCAGAGTTAGAATGTCAATCTAGGGACTTGGTTCCTCATGAAGTTCTGTGGTGTGCTCCACCATAAATTATTGCAAATATGTGTACAGTGCCCATTGTACCCACTAAATTATACATTCTAAGGGAGCCAAGGCTATGCCTGTCCTGATCACCACTGCATCGCCTGACATGGACTAGGCACTCAACAAGGATTTGTTGAGTGAATCAATGAGGAAATGAATGAATGAATGAATCAGTACTATATAGTCATCAGACCTGCATCAGTTTATCAGCACAGACCAACTCTACACTGTAATGCTTAAAGAAACTTGCCTTTAAATATTTTTATATTTATATTTTTATAACCTACTTATATTAGGTTTAAATGTAGTAACTCCACGGCATCTCATGTGGACCTAAGAACACCTCTAGCTCAATATCTGTGGTAATTTCAATGTCGCGGTGATTTCTTGGGTCAGAAGAATGGGGCTTTGTGCCTAAGAGCTAATATTTAAAGGATGCAAAGAAACACAGCCTCCAAATTAAACTCTTCCTCATTTCCTGCTTCACTCCTTTCCTTTGTGGCTGCATGTGGTGCGCTCTGCCTGGGGTCTTACGGTGGCATGTCGCATTTCAAGGAAGATCTCACGTCGTGTGTACAATCTGCATCCGAACACTGTTGGACTAGGAGTCAGGAAGTCTGGATTTGCATCCCACTTTTGCCACTATCTGGCTGTGGGACCTTACAAAAGTTACTCCACTTCTCTAAGTCTCTGTTTCCTTGTTTATAAAATAGAAGGATGGGACTAAGAGTCTCTGACTGTTCTTTCCAGCTCATCTATGTAACATTTAGTGATATTTCAGACATGGGAATAAACAGACAGGTAAACCCACAGTTGTGACCAAGCTAGAACGTGGTTAAAAAAAAAAAAAAAGGCAAAGGTTGGTAACTGAGCTTTGCCTAGTTGACAAAATGCCCTTGGAACTTCACAGAAGAAAAAGAAGGAAAACAAGTCTGTTTAGGTTGTGTGGTTTCTGTAACATGAATTTAACTAATTTCACTGTCTAGAAAAGTTTTATATTTTGTTTTGCATTACCTGGGAGATTTGTCACATGATGTATTCTTATTTTTCTTTACTTTCAATATTTAAAGGTAGGCTTTAACATCAGGTCCTAAACTGTCCAAAATAGGCACCACATACTGATGGTGGTTGCTACCTGTCAGAAATGAGAATCCTGATTTCTCAATGCTCATAATTGCAAATAAATAATTCTCTCCTAGCAACCAAATAATTTTCTCCCTTGCAGAATCCTTGAAACTCTGAGCTTCAATTTAAAGATCAATTCCTGTAAACTCTATCGTACTTAGGCCTAAGCACATAGATTAATACTGAAATGTTAAAGGGCTATAATTTGGGGGTTCTAAGATCATCTTATGGTTAGCCCATGAGATCTGGGAATTGCTCTGTCTGGAGAGAAAGGAACTGAAATGCATTCATGTGGCAACAGGATTTTATTTGAACAGCAGGCAGCTGCCTGCTAGCATTGCTTTTAGAATTGGCATCCCCTGCATTGAAGCCTTATTGGGATAGAGAAGTATCTCAACTGCCCCCACTTCAGCACCAGGTTGGGCCCACTCCTCCAAGCATCTTCTGGTATCTACTGACCAGCTTTCCTCCCAGATGCTAAGGAATCCTGGGGCTGCGTGAGAACTATGTCCACAACAGGGAGAAAGTCCAGCATGTGGTAACAAGCTTCTGTACACAAAGAACCGCAGGCTTCCTTCTCGAACTAAAGGAATCAAAGAAAGAACAGAGTGTTGATTGTTCAGCTTTCTATGTCCACCTGCCATAGGATCTTGAGCTGAGCAAATGGCAGATAATTTTACTTGGAAGCTTTATCATTGTACAATGACTTGAAATTGAGCATGAGAGGGAGAGATAAAATAGCACTCTGTGTGTGTGTGTGTGTGTGTGTGTGGTGCACGTGGAAGGGCCCAGGCTTTTGGAAGACATCACTCATCACTGAACTCCAAGAGCAAGTCTCCGAACTATGAGTACTCTAATATACAGCAATATAGGAAATCCCTGGATGCAACTGAAAAGTCTCAGACTAGATTCTTCTTCACCTTTAATGCAGAGCCCACACCTTTGTTATATCCCACTGATTGCCAGAGACCTGAGCCCCCTCCACCCTCGGTTATGAGTGGTTACAGGAAAAAATCACAGGGAATATGCATCAACTAGGTCTTTCCTCCAAGTCCTGGAAAAAAAAATGGGATAAACTGACGGCCAAGGCTGCTGAAGGGCTAAAGCAACAGTCTTGTCTCTCCCCATTAAAGTCTTTAAAAGCTTAACATAGTTTTCATTTCTCAGCGCTAATTCAAATCTAAGTCTCTTGCCTTCCTCACAAATCCTCCCTCCACCTTGAATTGGTTGCTCCAGGAGTATCTTCCCTGCTATTATTAGTGGATAATTGCTTAACATTTTCTAGAGGTAATTAACCTTGGCTTTGAAATGAAAGAAATCCCTAAATTGAGCAATATGATGAAAGCCATTCTTTCATGTAATTTAGTCTCATCAGCCAAGTACATCAATTTCTAGCTCAAAGGCAGGGCTGAAGAATAAGCAGTGGCGATACTGTAAAGAAAAAAACTCAAGGTCTCAACACTGTCAATCTCAGTTTCTTCAGAACAGGGATCCCAATGCAGCAGCCTGATTGCATGAGGTCAGTGGTTCTGTTCAAGCTCAACACAGCGACCTTGACAAAGGACATCTGTTAGGAGTCCATGTCGAGCTGACAGCAAGATGCTAGGTATTGCATGCATACTGAAGACTCCAGAAGTTCATCAAGCACCCCTAATTCTGCATTAAAATTTAATTTCTCTTAACATTTTTAGGAAAACAAATGTCATAGTTCAAGGAGCTCTGCTAGTCTACATGCAGTTTGTTGATCCCCGCCAGTGTCTGTATCCTTGCCTGTTTCATAATTAATTGGGTAAGCAGCTCCTTTACGACATAGGTTTTGAGGTTGTGAGATCCCACAAACAACATGCTTGCCCCTCTGCCTCCACCTAAGGCTGTGCCCAGCTGATTTCAGACTGATGGATATCAGAATTTTCCTCTTGCCGAGAGAAAGATTTCCAAGATGGAGACTAAACAACATCCGCTGGTATCTTGTTCCAAAGGTTGGGAAAGTTCTGTGCCAGCAAACCACTTTGTGGTTGCATTAGACGCTCTCGCCTGCCCTGCGGTTAGCTGGAAGTCAGTTTACCGCAGGGCTTTTATCACCCAGAGGCTGCATTTAGCTTTCTGGGTGACCGTGGCCCACACCCCAAACCAGAGGAAGGCCCTGAGGGGCTTTTTAAGGACCATCCAGAAACCCTCAGAGATGCAGGAGGTCCAGATCAGATCTACAGACACAGATTTGCAAAAAAGAGAGAGAGAGACAGAGACAGAGACAGAGAGAGAGAGAGAGAGAGAAAGAGAGAGACAGAGAGATCACTTTGGCGCC
Source organism: Panthera uncia (assembly GCF_023721935.1). Classification (NCBI taxonomy): domain Eukaryota; kingdom Metazoa; phylum Chordata; class Mammalia; order Carnivora; family Felidae; genus Panthera; species Panthera uncia. The sequence continues at coordinate 60,119,630 of NC_064809.1, read as the reverse complement.
CTCTAGGGGCAGTTTATTGCCATCTTGTAGATTGTGAAATCATACATTTGGGTAATCTCATGTCAGTATGGAGACAAACATCTTGTTAGTGATTTCCTCATATGGCTTACCAGTACCCTTTCCTACATTCTTTTTGTTGATTATTTTACATGACCACAGGATCCCTTTTCTCATGGAAACTTCATCATAAAATCCTGTACCAAAGGGGAAAAAAACCCAACAACAACAAAATTAAAGCCAGAGATTTTGATTGTGTCTATCAGTTCTGTTTATTTTGATGCAAGCACTGGAGGCAGCTCTTCAGCCATCCTTTTTAAATGTTTCCCATTCACAAACATGTGATTTGAGTTGGTTTCATTCCCCTTTAACAAACAGGGGGAGCTCTGGGGGAACAAATATTATGATGCCTAATAATTAACAGCATGGTCTGCCTATTTTTCCAAGCACTTCTACTTACTGTCTTTACTACTGCTACTTACTTAACCTCTGCACCTCAGTTTTCTCAAGCAGAAGTGGGTCAAATAAGAGTGCCCTCCTCATAAAAGTGCTGTGAGGATTACATGAGATAATGCCCGTGAAGCACGTCATCCTCCTTCACAGGTGTCCAGGGTCTCTGGCACTCAAGGCAGGAGAGTGCAGGAAACTCAGAGGTCACATAACAAAGGCACGCACCTCGTAGGGTCATGGAACGCATTAAATTAGTTAAGGAAGGCAAAACACCAGAATGATGTTTAGTACCTAGCAAACATTTGAAATCGTTTGCCGTTGTTAGTTTCCTTGTGTATCTCCATTTTATACTCGAGCGAACTAAAACATACAGAGGTTAAGTAACTTGCTTAGGAAATGGACAAACAGTAAGCAGCAGAGTCAGGAATCCATCTGACTCCATGGCCCATGCTCTTTACTACTATGCTCTCTCCATGCATAGTAGCTATTACTATCAGTACTATTTTGACAGGAGAAATAATTTTCAAGCAGGCCTGCTGTCACCTACTGAAGAGAAGTTTCCAATTCATCAGCCTGCAAAGTGCACACTTAGCCTTACACTAAGACAGTAAACATGTAACCACCCATTAACCAATCTTTTGGAGGCATGGGGCAGAAGTCCTCCATATTTTTGTTTTATAATAAGAGGATATTTTCCACTTGCTAAGATATTTGACCTGATCTGGGAAAGTGGAGACAGCCACTAAGGAATTTAAAGAGGGAGTATCCAGAGGAAGAACCGAAAAGCATTCTTAGGGTCTTCCTGCCAAGGTGGACTGAATCAAATGCCCTGGTAACTTCCAACCTTTCTCTAGGAAGGCCTCCAGGCCACTCCACTTTCTGATTTTAGCACAGACGATGCTCCCTGCTCCTCTGAGAAGTAATCTGAGGTTTCTTACAATTTCTGTTGAACTCGGACAGAGATATTCTATGCTTACAATCATTGGAGTGTTCCTAATGTAGTTACAATAGGACTGCTCCCTGACGTATGGCTTCAGCCATCTTTGTCAGCATGTTACCATCTCTGCTATCTAAGCTGCTAAACCTCAGAATCTTCCCAGCTCAAGGAGTGCCCATTGATTTTAGCTTCCAAAAACAGATTTCCCGCTGTACCACCAGATCATAACTGTTGGTGAAGTCCCCTGCTAGTCTGCTTACTGTCTACAAGTGCTGAGGTTACGGAAACTCAAATCTCTGAGGCTGTCTTATTTTCTCTGAGGGCACAGAGCTAAAAGAAGATGGTTTGTTGTTTTAGGGAAGACACTCACTCCTAAGAAATTTCTAGCTATTGGGCAGGGGAAAAAAAACTGTTTTGGAAAATACCAAGTTTTTCTGATGTTGAAGTGGTACAAATATGTATTTAAAGGAGGTGCTTTCCTGAGAGGTGTAGCTGAGGAGGATGCCTGCATTTGAGCTCAATTTGGCTCTGAGGCTTCCTGGTACATTTTCTTTTCCCTTATTTAGACAAGGTAGTAAAGTACTTCATAAGTGAGTTTCTTCTCTTACTCACGTGCTGTACAAGGAGAGAAGCCCACTTGTACTGAAGTAAAATTACCTGAAAAATTTGTTTTCCTAGGAAGTGCTGTCTTGGTAAGAGGAAGATGTTTTCAGGTTGAGTATTAGTCTTGAAGACTCTGGAAGAAAAAAAAACACTCTGAAAGGCTTCATACTGCCTGAAAGTTGTCATCGTTGACAATCACTATTAATAGTTGAAGCAATGAGACAGCAATGATAATGTCACTTACATTGGCCTTTATATGGGTCTCCACATTGAAAAGTTCAAGTGCCACATGCAAGGGTATAGATGGTTTCTCAGGTGTGTTATGGTCCCATTAACAGATGGAAAACCAAACTTGCAAAGGTATCTGTCTCTCTAAAGGGCCCAGAAGAAGTCACTCAATGGTGACAGAAAAAAATACAACTTCAGAACCATACCTTTTAATATGCACCATCATTCCAAGTGTAGGGTTGACAAGTGTGGTTGTATACAATGTAATTAGCCTCTGATGAGCAGGGATGCATGATACTAGAATGTTCATTCATTCATTCATTCCATATTCGTTGAGTGTTCATTACATGCCAGCTATCACTTCAGGCAGTGGGGTACAAAGTGTCTAAGGTCACAGAGCTTCCGTTCTGGTGGCTAGAGACCAAAAAAAAATCAAAATGAAGTATCAGGTAGACATAAATGCTGTGAGGCAAATAAAACAAAGGAACAGAGCTAGGAAACACTGAGCATGTCCACAGGGTCTTGTTTTCTATAGCATGGTCAAAGAAAGCCTCCACAAGAAGGTGGCATTTGAGCAGGTATCTGAAGGACATTAAGGTTCAGTAAGAGTTGTTAAAGTATAATTTTCAAACAGTCAAAAAGCGACTCTTGCATAAATAGAAGCTGAACATATGTCAAAGATTTATTCTACTCAGTAGTTAGTAAAGGATCAATAAAATGTTAAGATTGGTTCAAAAGGGCATTGAAAAATCTGTCATTTACAGGGAGTTTAACAACGGAGTGCTCAACTAAGAAAGGATGTTACATTGGAGACTAAACTGGTTAACGTTCTACTATATTCTATATAAACTATATTCTTTGAGGTTATCTTTCTAACAGACAGAAATTGGGTCTCTCCTGGAAAAAAATCTATAACAAGTAACTTCACTACATCTAGGATTTTTAATCCATAGTAAACAGTGAGTAAAATAAGGCACATTCTTGTGTAAGCCTATTAAACAATGTATCCGTGGCACATTGAAAGGACATACGGCTCACCTTTTTAAGTTTGCCTTCTCCTCCTTCTTCTTCTCCTTCTTCTTCTTATAAAAAAAGCCACACAGATAGCTGAAGGAAGAACATTGCAGGCAGAAACAATGTGAGTGAATCAGCCCATTTCCCTGACTCAGGGAGGGTCCCTCCCACTGACGCAGACTCACACATTCACCTGGACCTTATTATGAATTTTGGTGTAAGTAAATAGCTGGGGGCAATCTGGAGAAGCTGGAAGGTTTATATTAGAAAGTGAGTGGGTACTGAAGTTGGCAGTTGAGAGTGTGGGGATTTTCAGAAGATATTAGGAAGTGAGGAGTATGAAAAGTGGTGAATGAAGGATGAATGGATTTGTGCAACAATTTGCTACTTTTATTGGGCATGAAAACATATTTTGTCTATCCCAGCTCCACCTTTGCCTGTTTCCTGAGAGACTGAGCAAAGATATGAATTAGTTCTGATTACTTTCGGTTTGTTTGTTGGACTGGGTTCAATAGGAGATGGGACCATGTCCTTTCTAGAACTTGTCTCTGAAACAATCACATGCATTAGGGTGTTTCAGCATGGAAACATTGTCACTGGAAGCTGAGCAGGAAAGGAAGTGAGAATGCCTCTCAAGTCTGGAGGGTTAGAGAAGTGCCCCCCATCCAGGGAAGACACTTGTAGTTGCCCCTCTTCTCTTCACTTTACCCACCTTCTAGCCACCGCTCTAGCTGAGGTTTTCCGAGCCTTACTGTGGACTCTGGCGCCCCATGCCTGCCCTTCAGACCCTAGCTCCTGCCTTTCTCCACATGTTCCGGGCTGAAACCTAATCTCTGTTTTCCAAAATACCTTTTCTTCTCACTCTTCACGCTGCATACAACCCCCCCTGCATGTCCTCATGGTAATTTAACTACCATCCAAGGAACCCAGTATCTCCAAACTCTTCACTTGGCCAACTGGGTGATGATACCATAATAACAGAGGCTCTTCAACATAAGGAGCAGGTATGGATGTAGGGAGTTTATTTTTCAGATGGTATTTATAGTCCCTCTAGGATATCTAAGTAGAAGTGTTCAGTAGGGAATTCCCACTTTCTGCCATCCCACCCTTTCACTGATGGATGGAGACGGACAGTGAGGGTTTCAGGCACCAGACAAGGAAGAGGAAATGGTGATCTGATGGAAGAGGAAAATGGTGGCGTTGATGGATACCCTATCCCCTCTGCTCCCTGCCAAGAAGGATAATATGTGGAAAGAGGTGGACGAGGCAGCTGGGGAGAAAAGAAATGAGTTTGTAACCCCAGCCCCTTTGCTCTTAGAAAGAGGCTCTTGCTCCCAGACACTTTCTTCACACTGTCTCAAAGTCCACTAATTAGAAATTCATTTGGGTTAATATTCAAGTATCCTGAAATGATTAAGGAGACCACCATTCTTTCATTCCTTCAAGTTGGTTCAATAAACACTTGTTTACTTCCTTGTTTTACTGAAGTTTACGAGAGGGGGGGAACAGAATCACACTTTCAGGATCCTAAATTAAAAGGGCAAATGCAAAGGAGGTTGGGGTAAACAGTCACTGAACAGGAAAGGATGATGACCACTTTTGTTCTGGTCTCAACTCAGAATCATCTTGCCTTCTTTGGCCAGTGATGTGAACCTTGCATCTGAGCCCTGTCCCCAGGCAACATCTCCAGGGGTTCCAAAGTTCCACACTTGCTTTTCTCTTATTCTGGAGTACCAGGCTATCCGCTCCAAATTAGTCCTAGATTTTGCTAAAAGCAATGCAAATTTCCATACATGTTCCCCTATTCATCCTGGGGGATGTTTTCAAATTTCATCCAGCTTAGAGTGGCACCAAGAAGCATTCTGTTCTCTCTCCCATCTTCAAGGTCAAGAATTTGTATCCTGATTGCTGAGAAAGGCCAGACTTCTCCTAGAAGGAAATATTTTTGTTAGAGAAGTCTGTGTCAGATTATTTCGTCTGTTAACAGCAGAACCAGAAGATAATGAGGACTATTTGACAGAGTCTAGCATTGACAAATGGTACACATTTTTGAACTCATTTCAAAGTACAAACTCCTATTTCATTTCGTTTTCTAGGGCTCTGAATAACTTATAGACAATTTAATTGCCTGTATTTGGAATAGGGAATTCCTAAAATGCTGAGTATAATATTTGGATTTAAAGAAAAAGACACCATAATAGAGGCCATTGTTCAAGTAAGTAGAGACAGGTTCATGTATTTCAAACCTTGGATAAAATATAAAGAAGATCATTGAGCTCTAATTTGAAAGAATTCCACTGAAAGACTCAGAAAGCAATCCACTGTGAGAATATGAGACAGAATTATAATATTTACTGGACAATTGTTTGCTAAGAAGCATTTATTTTATATCACTTTTTAACAAGACTGAACTGTCAAATTGTTTAAAATTCCATTGGAAAAATTTGGATTATCACAAAAGTGTTTACTCTTTTATCCTTCCATGTATATTGGATTACTCATGGAGGACAATGGAAAGAATCTGAGAAATGCTGGTTTTAACAGCAACTTAAACTGCATTTCAGAAATTTTATAGACTATGTAAATGAAAGCAACTTTTGGATATGTATTAACATAGCCGTGACACTACTGGTATAACGTGAGGCGCAGAGAAATGAAAATTCCAGCACTATCAGCAAAGATTTTCCTTTGGAAGATGACGGTACAAGTGAAACATGCTTCCCATATAACAACCGTGCTTGCATACACAAAAAAGAATCATCTTTATCTTGTTTTGCTAAATGCCATTGTTAGCTCCAGCAGCTATGATTCTGAGTCTGTGCAATAATACATGACCTTTTATAGTCATTCTGGAACTATGGAATTATCACCTATGAAGACACTGTAATCATATATAACCTTAGATCACCCACTGAATATACTTCCATGAAAAGCATGTTTAGAACAAAGCCAAACTTTTTCTTGGTATGAAAATCACTTTTGATTCTCCATTCTAATACCAGATAGGCACTTCCACTGGTCATGTGTGAGTTCCAAGGACATAGATAACTCACAATGATGCAACAGGTCTTAGCTGCATGAGGATCACCTGGAAGGCTGGTAGCAGCAGATTGCGGGGTCTCTGCCCCCAGAGTTTCTGAGTCAGTGTACCTAAAATGGGGCAGAGAATGCATTTCTAACACATGATGTTGATGCTGCTTTCCTGGGAACCACACTTTGAGAACTGCTGCACTAAATGACTCTAGGTAGGGAGTGCTAAAAGCAATTTTAGGGAAAAAAAAATCTTACGTGTGGGTCAGGCTGGTCTTGTGAAAAATGAAAACAAAGAAAAAGCCTATAAGCTTCCCTCTAAAGGCTCAGCCTCTCTATGGTCCCCTCCTCCACACAGAACCCTCTGCCTCCTGGTTTCCATTCTCTCTTTCCGACCTCCAGTTCTCAAAAGTACTCACAGGTCTTGCTATCTTAATTGACCCTAAAATGTACATTAACCATAGCAGCAGTTATTCCTCTCAGGGACCTTTGCATTTTGACATGGATCAAAAATTCAGACCTGACCTGATAAATGAAATCTGAACAAAAAAAGGTGTTAATTTTATATGGGAAAAACTGTTACATTTCCACTCCATCACCTACATTACACTAGAGTGATCTAAAAGTCAAATCTCTTCGCGTTACTTTCTTGTTCAAAGTCTTCAATGACTATCCTTCTCCCACAGGCAAATTTTAAAGGCAAGGCTTCCAGGCTTTTCCATATATGCCACTGCCTACCTTCTCAACCTCCTCAGCCACCTTGCCCTCCTTCCACTTTGTATATGACAGTACTGAACTATTTTAAATTCTTTGAAAATGACCTATTCTCAGGATCAGCTACATTATTTGGGGAACCCAGGGAAAGATGAAAATGAAGGGCCCTCTGATCAAGATGTATTAAAGAATTTCAAGACAGCACTTGCAGAGATTCGCCCAAGTCCAAAGGCTTCTGAGCACAGAGCGCTGTGTGGCTGCAGGTCACACACACATGAGCAGCCCTGACTGTTCCAGAGACAATAATCTCTAAGTCCCTTGGCGCTTGTCTTGGGGTATCACAAAGAAACCAGTCAGGGTGTGTCATTTCCTTTTGCTCTGAGTTGGTATCTCTAGGTTTGTTGAATGTCAAATGCAGGAAAGCACCTGAGCTTCGCCATGCCTCTGTTCATTTTCCAGGAAAACTCTTAGGTAGCCAGAGGGTACAATGTACTGCTTTGACCCTGGCACTACTTGCTCTCCTTATGCCACTGTCCTAATCTCTCCCTCTTTTGTACCTTTGCAAGGTACCATTCCTGCCTTCTGAAATGCCATTCCCTGTTTCTCACCTGATTAACTTGCATTCAACCATCCTTAGAGGCTCAGCTGAGGCTCCTCTTCTGCTGGGAGGCCTTTCCCAAATTCCAGAGCCCCTGCGTGCACAGTACACTCTGCCCTTTAGTGGTTAGCCTGCTGGGTTTTCATCTTGTTTGCATGAGCACCATATTGACTAAGTTCCAAGCTATTCCAAAGCATCGATGGTGTCTTCATCTTTGTATCTGCAGAACCTAGCATGACATCTGGATTGGAGAAATGGCTTCAAAATGCTCATAACGTGGAAGAACAGGAGGTCATGCGTGCTAACATTTTTCACAACTCAAAAATAGTTTCTTGGAAGAAAACCATTTCTGAAGCTGACAGGCAGCTTACATGGGACTCAGAATTCTTCCAGAACTCCTAGGTGAGGTGGTCAACTGACTTCTAGTTACCGCAAAGGAAGGAAGCTCTGGGGCAAGAACTGAACTGCTTAGCCTCTTGAACCTAATCTGAGTGGGTGTGAACCCCAGAGACGTGTTCAGTCCCACTCAGTGGAGGAATCTAACACATGAGAGAGTCTGAGAGAGTCATCAAGAATGCCTTTCCTAGACCGGCTTCATATGGGAACTTTTAATCTTAATTCAAATATCAGAGACTGTCTGAGGTCTACAGTCAACTTTCCAGGGCTGATGATCTAGTTTGTGGTTGATGTAAGTTATTTGCGTCTCCTCCTCCTTCGTGACTTCTGACTACTCACTGTCGTTCTACCCTGAGTGGGTGGTGAAATACCTTACAAGCTGAAATTCAAACCAATAAAGTCTGCTTTTTGTAAGTTTATGGTTTATCTATGAATTTCATGTACCCAAGCTATCTTCATCCCTGGCTGATTCAAAATTTGAGCATTGGCAGGATATCATATTTACTTAGGTATTTTTCTCCAACTTGCGGGAATATACTATTCTGGGTTTCTGGGTGCATTTTGAGAGAAAATCCAGGAAGCTTTTTTTTTTAATATAATCTTCTTAGTTGTTTTTCAGCCATTGATATATACTTTGTGCCTGCAAACAGTCTAAGATTGAAGCAGCATCTGGTTTGTTTTCTTTCTGGCCAGGCCAGGGAGAAAAGGGAGCTAGTTGTTCCTGACTTTCTCCATAGACTGCTGCTTCTTTCTCTCTTTCTCTTCCAACTCTCATGACGCGGGTGGGCTTTCACTCCCTTGAGGTGCCTCCAGCCCTCGGACATCACTAAAGAGCTGGGACAAAGGGTGGTCAGGTTCAGACACAAATCTCAAAAGGCAAACAAGGTTAGATTCCTCTTCAGCTGACACTGAAGCCTGAATCCTTGTTCAGACAGGCACACTAGCCCACCTGCTCCAAAAGCAAATCCTGGGCTGCCTAAACCACACCACTCATAATGGAGTGTCAGGGAGCATAGGAGAAAGTCCTGAGTGACCCAGAAGTGTGTCTCAATAGTAAGGCAACTTTATCTCTCCAATGTTAATGGTTCTGTTTGCTTGGATACTTAATTCACTTAGGAGCCTTACAAATTGCAAATCTGTAGACTTACAAATTTATAGACTTAGAATCTGGACTCTCAGGGTTGTGAGGGAATTCAACAGGTTGTATAGTTGGTCCCTTCCAACACCTGAGTCCCTCTCTGCCACTGCCATGCCTGGGTTTTGTTATTATCTGTGCTTAAACGTTACCAAGGATGGCAAATTTACTGCTTGCCCAAGGTCACCCATTTCATTCTTGAGTAGCTCTTTTAGAAATATCTTCTTTTCATAAACCAGATGTCAGCTAAAGTCAACTTGCCCTTTCATATTTAAATGAAACTGTTTTGAATTCTCATGCCTTATGAGGTAAGCCATTCAGCAACTCTTTCAAACTCTTCGTTAATCTTTGACATGTGGGCAGGAGGTTGTTTATAACTGTCCAGGCCACCTCTGGCTGAGGCTTAATCGCTCCATGTATGGAGCCCTCTCTTTTCTATGCCTATTCTCTTTTCTACTGTCGCCTCTTCCTCCACACTAAGCAGCGCTCTGTTTTCCTGTTGGGACATTCCACGTGAGCCTGTCTCAAACACAAGGCTGTGCAAGTGTGTGTGACATACTTTTACAGGACAATTCAGACAACTGCTGGAGTCAACAGTGCAGTGACCAATCTGCTTATGACTAAATATTGCACATTTCTAGTCTTCAAAGCCCCTCAGGTACCTCATCACCAGGACCTCATTCCCTGGCCACATTTCCCTGTAGCTTCCACCTCCCACCTTGTACTTGGCCCCCTCTTTTCTTTTAACTCCTCCCCTCTTCTGTCAAATTCTTGGCTTACGTCCCAAATCCTAGTTGACTTCCTCTGTAGAGAAATTTGGTTTTGCCTTTATCTTCTAGACCTTGACCTTGGGATCTCTTGGCCCACATCCAGGGCAGTTTACCAATGTGTTTCCCCAAAGACAGTCTACTCCCTAAAAGCCTTGTGCCAGAGGATGCCCTGTCCCCATATGGTTACACAAAGTCCACGTCTGACTCCCTGTCAGCTCTACCCAGTTCATTACAACCTGCCTTCTCTTGGCTGGCTTCTGACTCTGGAGTCATTGCTGTAGACAGAAAGAACACAGGCTTTGGAATCCGACCAGAGTCTGAATCCCAGATCTACTATTCATCAGTCATGTGACATCATTGGCCTAACTTCTGAAGACCATCATTCTCAGCTAAGAAATGGTAATTATACCATCTAAAGAATTTATGTGAAAATTTGATTAGATAATATACAGTGTCTGGCACACAGTAGACCCTCAACAATTTTTATTTATTTGAATTAAAATAAAATAAGATGGAGATCAGCCTTGAACATCTATCTCCCAAGCAAACAGAACCATTTATGCCAAATAAGCAAAACTAAATGCAGCTTCTTGTATAAGTGTACATGAAACTTACCTTAGGTTATTTCTTGTATATGCCACTGATAATCATAACAGAAATTTAAAATGTCCTCCTAAAATGGTATAAGAAAAGCACTTTTAACCAATCCCCTGCCATCTGGAAACCCCCACCATAATAACCAATCACTGTAAAGGTTAAGCAACTTCCTCATTGTCAGTTTATAAGCCATCCTATAACATCATGCCTCTGAACTTCATACCAGTTTTGGGTCTCAAGCACTGCTGACGGTGACCTTTTTTTCCTCATTCAGTAAAATATTCATATCAAGTAAAGCTCTCTAAATTTTCTTTTAACCCTTTCCTTCTCCCCCAGCCTCAAAAAGCTTCAAAGCTGGTGCAGATGAACCCTCCCCAGCCTGGTTGGTTCCCTGCTTGTTTTGACCCCTGATCCCTCCCTCCTTGCTATCTTGGCTTTCCTGCCATTTCATCTGGTCCCTGCTTTCATTCCCAGCTTTGGCTTTCATGACTCAGTCACTCCCACTCATATGCAGAAGTGGAAGAAATGTCTCCTTCTGCCTCTCCCTTTGTTTGCCATCATGATTCTGACTTACCTGGAAACAGCTTCAGAGATGATTAAGTTATGGCTCACAGATATAATTGAGCCGTTTCCGAATTTCCAAATGGCATCAGAAGCGCTGAGATCACCATAAAGATGCATCGTCTTCTTTGTCAGTGAGGACTGAAGAAATGCTGGCCGTCATATCTCTTTTTTGGAATCTCCTAAGTAAGGACCTCAGTAGCCCTGAAAGAAAAAAAAAAAAAAAAAAACAAAAAAAAAAACAAAAAAACAAGTCAGAGATACCATGATAGCTGTCACAACCCAAACCCCACGAACACAAAATATTTAAAAATGTTAAATAAGCAAATAAAGTATCTTGCAACATAATCTCTGTTCTGGTGCTAAATAACTTTGTTTTAAATATACAAAACTCCAAACATAAGCCCTTAAGGATAAAATGCTAGTAATGAAATTGATACTAAGTGAAGACGACCATTTTTTATGAAATATTTATTGACTTACCACATAGGCTATCTGAACCTCAAAACTAACTCAGCCTCTGCCGTGGTGGGACTTCAGGATGGAGGCTGACAGAGAACGTACCCTCACCCACTCAGCCAGGCAGATGCTCCGGGATGCACATGTCATTCAGATTTGGCTATTCTTGTGGTGTGGGGAAAGAGCTGCATGATTTCACTGGCATTTCCATATCAGAGAGGAATTCTAAGAGAAAGTATCATATTTGAGCTGCTTGAGGGGACTGTTCCATAAGCAATTTCAGGCAAATTATTTATCTCTTTGAGGTGTACATGCTCATTTGCACAAAGAGTATAAAAATGAATGCCACTATTAGTTTGAAAACAGGTCTGGCTATTATAACAAAAGTCAAAATAACCGCGGTTTAAAAGAGGCGGGCTGTTATCTCTCTCATGATACAGTTTGAACACAATGAGTCCAGAGTTAACAGCATAGCTCCCCAGTTTGGGGCCAGGCTCCTCGGATCCTGTTTTGCATCTTCAACACATAGCTTTCACCTCAGGGCTAAACTGTCTGTTCCCAACTCTTGTCTCCACATCTACATTCCAGCCAGTGAAAAGGAAGGAGAAGGGAAGGGCACAATCTTTCCCTAAATTTAAGGGTATGAACTGTAAGTTGTTTATATCTTTCTGCTCGCATCCCATTGGCTAGCACTTAGTCATGTGGTCACAACAATCTGCACCACAAACTACAAGCCAGAGTCTTCCACCGGGATTCCACGTACCCAGCTAAACTTCAACACCACTCATCATCAGGGGAATACAAATCAAAATCACGATGAGATTCCACATCACACCCATCAGATGGCTAAAATTAACAGAAGAAACAACAGGTGTTGGTGAGGATATGGAGAAATGGGAACCCTCTTGCGCTGCTGGTGGAAATGCAAATTGGTGCAGCCACTCTGGAGAACAGCATGAAGCTTCCTCAAAAAACTAAAAATAGAACTACTTTATGATCTACCAATTGCCCTATTAGGTATTTACCCAAAGGATACAAAAATACAGATTCAAAGGGGTCACGTACACCCCAATGTTTCTAGCAGCATTATCAACAACAGCCAAACTATGTAGAGAGTCCAAATGTCCATCCACTGATGAATGGATACAGATGTGGTATATGTATATAATGGAGTATTAGTCATCAAAAAGAATGAGATCTTGCCATTTGCAACGACCTGGATGGAGTTAGAGTGCATTATGCTAAGTGAAATAAGTCAACCAGAGAAAGACAAATACCATATACTTCTGCTTATATGTGGAATTTAAGAAAAAAACAGGTGATCATATGAGTGAGCAGGTTGGGAAGAGAGGGAAACAAACCACAAGGGACTCTTAATGATTGAGAACTGAGGGCCGATGGAGGGAGGTGGGTGGTAGATGGGCTAGATGAGTGACGGGTACTAAGGAGAGCACTTGTGATGAGCACTAGGTGTTGTAAGTCATGAATCACTGAATTCTATTTCTGAAACCAATAATGCACTGTATGTTAACTAACTAGAATTTAAATTAAAAAAAAAAATCAGGACTTGTCTTGCTAACAAAGGAAAAGAGAATACATACTCCAGGGCAGCTAGCAACTATCCTCAAAACAATATAGGTAGAATGTTTGACACAAAGTCAATGTTCAATCGATAGTAATGTGTTTTTTTTATAATAAGCAAAAATTTAAATAAGTTGATTTTATTTCATTCTTGATATAGAGACAAAAGAAAAAGGTGTGTGTATCTCCACACAGAGACTCACAATGTGGGTCTGATTAAGAGTGGCTGTGGTTTGGAAATAGAGCGACTGGCGCTGCACTGGCCTTCTGGCGCTGCTGGGTTTTAGGCAGTGAAGGCATCATCTGTGGGCCCAGCCTTGCCCAGTCCCCCAACCAATCCCGATCAGGTGATCACTGGTGAGCAGTCTTTCAGCTCTACATGCACCATTTGGTGTGTGTTGGGGAGTCCAAATTGTAGTCTTCCCATAATGCCCAATTCACTTCTTCCATTCATGAATCTGGCCTTCTGGTGAATTTTTTCCCCTTGTCCACTGGTGCAAACATACCTCATGAGCAAGCCTACCCAAAACATTATACAGGGGGACATTACTCACATCCTTTGTATACACTGCCATGCTGCTATCATTACCTTTCATGCAAGGAGTCTTTTTTCCTCAAGTTCCAAGAAAGAAAAGAGAAATAAAAAGAAAAAAAGAAAAAGAAAAAGAAAAAGAAAAAGAAAAAGAAAATAAGGAAAGGGAAGGGAAGGGAAGGGAAGGGAAGGGAAGGGAAGGGAAGGAAAGGAAAGGAAAGGAAAGGAAAGGAAAGGAAAGGAAAGGAAAAGAAAGGGAAAAGACAATCAGAAGCCAAGACAGTAGGAAACCATGCCAAAGAGTTATATATCCAGAATAGAAACCATAACACTAAGCACAAACTTCAGAGTGGGACTCTGCAGTAGTGGGTGGTCACGTGGCAGTGTTCCATAAACTCCAGATCTCAATACAGGATGACATAAGACATGTCCTACCATATTGGGAGGGAGAATTGATGGCGGTGGGGGGGAGAGAGGGTGACTCATGCCATCATTCCTCACTCGAATGATTCTTACAGTCGGCAGGACATCCAAGAAGGACATACCCTGAGTGAAAATTACTTGACCATTTGGCAAAGTACTAAGTACTAAGATAGCATTTCACCAACAACTAGAAAAATTTCAAGTTAAACCATGGAAAAGTCACCCTGTGGGTGTGGAAAGGAATAATATTTTAAGATAGGCTCTGGGGCTTTCTCTGTCAAAAATGAAATAGCCTGACCAATCAGAACAGGACTCAATAAAGGGAGAAATTTCACATGAACTCTTCAACTAATGATAAAATAAGAATAGAACTCAATGTGAGAGCTTCAATGGATCTAAGAGGCCACCCGAACTCACTGTTCTATAGTTCAGAAAGCTACAGATTTGCTTAGCCCATATGTGGCAGAGCCACAATGAAAACCTGAGCACTGGAGGCTCCTGGTCCAGTGAGCCTTGGCAGGAACTTTCTGACATCAGAGGACTCTTTTATTCTAAAAAGAAAATATTTCTTGTGGGAAATCAGTACTATGTTCTTAAACTGATTTTATCAAAAAAAGGACGAGACTGGAGATGGCGAAACAAATCCTAAGTGTATAAACAATGTCATCCAACTGTTGTATAATGACTACATTCCAGAGGGGTTTTCAGAGTGACAAATGACTTCAAACAAACATTTGGTTCTGGCGGCACCTTTTGTAAGTGGCTTTAGAGGAACTGTGGAATGCAGAAGAATGCAGAAGAGAGTGGTGATCTAACCAGACTGGGAATGAGGAAAATCCTATGTCAAGTGACTGGAACAGAGAATAAAGTAATGTTTATGAAATCCCCCTTTCTATCTGAGTGAGACAACAGGGACTGCCTAGACCCAGCAGATGTTCCATGTAAGTGAAGAGTTGCTCCACGTGACCCAAACCCAATGGCAGGGACCAGACTGCACACGTGGGAGAGCAACAAGCCACCATCCCGCCAGCAAGGAGAGCAGGTAGAAGCTGGCAGGCAATGGGTAGTGTGGGAGGCAGCAGGTTGAGGGGAAAGGGCACTGCACAAGGACTCAGAGGACTTGGGTCCCAGTCCTGGCACTTACACTAGTTGTCCTAGTTGTGCCACCGTGGGTAGGTTACTTAACATCTCTGGATGGGCTTCAGTTTCCTACTCCATAAAAGGAGAAGGTTTCATTCCATCTTTGCCGGCTCGAAAATTCTGCTTTCTAGGGTTCACTAGTCAAATGCCTACAGCAATGTTTCCCAACCCCCCAACCTGAGGCAGTTTGGCCCTTCAGGAGACATCTGGCAATGTCACAACTGGTTGTCACACAGTGGGAAGGGGCTACTGCTGTTGGCATTAGGTGGGTGAGGGACAGGGATGCTATTCAACACCTCCAAATACAAGGAAAGCTCCCCACAACAAAGAATCACACAGCCCAAAATGTCAATAATGCCAAGGCTGAAAAACACTAACTGAAAGGACAATAGACAAACCCATTTCACCCAATTATTGTCATGTTGCCAGATCTGTTGAAGAGAATCTGAAAATGTGGATTTTTTGGTAAAATATCCCCAATTGAAGAGAGAGCAACATTTTTTTTTAACGTTTTTTTTTTTTTTATTTTTTTTTTATTTTTTATTTTTGGGACAGAGAGAGACAGAGCATGAACGGGGGAGGGGCAGAGAGAGAGGGAGACACAGAATCGGAAACAGGCTCCAGGCTCCGAGCCATCAGCCCAGAGCCCGACGCGGGGCTCGAACTCACGGACCGCGAGATCGTGACCTGGCTGAAGTCGGACGCTTAACCGACTGCGCCACCCAGGCGCCCCAACATTTTTTTTTTAATACATAGAAAACACTCTGGGAGCCAAATAAAATGGGGCTTTAGGACAAATTCTGTCTGCAAGCTGCCAATTTCTGAAATCTAATTAGCCACATACTGTCCAAGTAATTAGTGTCATTTAACTGAAAGCGTGGATTTGTTCATCTGTGTCTAGTTATCTGAGCTAAAGTGAAGCAGGTCACGGTTAATCCGTGTGCGTGCTCATATACACGTCTGTGTGATACAGTGGGAAAAACACTACATGAAGTGTTCAGAGACATACCCACTTACCATGTGGGTAACTTTAGGGTCAGAATCATTAAATTCTCTGAACAACAGGGTCTCCACTTTCATGGAGGGTATCAATATTCTTTCTGTCTACTTCTCCAGGTTGTCACAGGATAATGGTATCATGGAGCTGAGGGGTGCCTAGGTGGTGCAGTCAGCTAAGCCTCAGGCTCTTGATTTCGGCTCAGGTCATGATCTCATGGGTTCATGAGACCGAGCCCCACGGAGGGTTTGGTGTTACCACCATGGAGCCTGCTTGGGATTCTCTCTTGCTCTCACCCTCTCGCTCTACCCCTCACCTCACAAAAATAATAAATATTTAAAACAATAAAATAAAAATACGTATCTTGGAGCTGGAAGGATCTTCAGAAATCACTTCATACACAGTTATGCCCAGAGAAGTGATCCCATGACGTTGCCCTTGAACTCAGTCAATGGCAGGCCCGGGGCTTGGAAGCAGGTGTCCTGACTCCCTATCTTTAGTTCTGTGAGGGTGAGAGGAAGGGAGGTGGTGTGGGTGAGAGTGCCAGATGTACACTCTTCCAGATGTGGTCTGCCACCATTTGATCTTTCAGTTGTGCCTGAGCAGCACCAGATGGGACCCGAGGAGGAAATGAGAGGGACGGGAAAGCTCTCTGGAGCCTGTAAATGGCTCCCCTGTCTCCCAAACGGAAGGTTGGTGTTGGCATTCGTTTTTCTCCAACGTACACCAGCAGGCAGGTCTCTGGTCAGCAGCAATGCAAGTGCCTGATATTGAGCAAAAGGAGGCCTGAGCCAGAGCGTGTGACTGGCTCAGCACGGACACTTTACCCTGCTCAGAAAAACTATGCAAGAGCACCTCCGCACCATCAGTGGGCTGCTGAGAGGAACAGTGCGGTCACGGCGCCACAGGGGCCCACGGCGTTCATGGGAGCTAGAGGCCTCAGGTGACTCTCCAAGGCTAACCATGGTGTATAGACAGAACCCTTCCCCCACCTGCCTCCTCGGAGCACCTCCAGTGCTTTCCTGTCCGCGACTTTGTTCCATTACTGCCTCCTGTTGGGGATGAGCCCCGTTCCTGTGCTTACCTAAGGGCCTGGGTTGGCGGCTCACAACCGGGCCAGGGGCTACCTCCGAGGCTTTGCCGAAGCGCAGCGTGCGCATGTCTGTTCTGCAGCCGGCTTTCCCGTGGGGCGGAGTTTCAGCTCCCACCCCGGCTGCCCTGAGCAGGTCAAGCAACTGCTCTCTTAAGTTCTCAGAGTCGCTTCCGTCTTCTCTTAGCCTGCTCGCTGGCTGCGGTCGCACGGAGAGGCCCGGGTGTTGGCATCAACATTTAGAGCTTCTGTCTTTTTTCTTTAGTGCTAACCCGTCTCCCAAGCCCATGGTGAACATCACCACGGGCTGTCCTGTCCGTGGAACGGGTGAGACGGAACTTGCTGATGCTGCAGCCGCTGCCGTGCCGTGCGCTCGGCTGCTCCAGCAGGTTTCACATTTTTTAGTGTAATGACAGAGTTTTCAGTTACTTACAGGATGTAATTATAAATACATATTTGCAATAGAACCAGCTTGATGTGCTTATTTTTCCATTAATAGCACACTGCACTTTTTGGAATGTGTGTACCACCCTTTCCTTAAAGCTCAGCTAAAGCCTTAACCTCCCCCTCTTAGGCCTTCCAGCCAATGTCTTTCTTATGTCTGTACCACTGACTGGGGACTGGAGACTCTCTATGTCTCATCCGTTTAGGTGGGATTGAAGGAAGAGTCACCTACTGTGTGTTCTACCCAATATAAAGAGTGTTAACCTTGGAAAACAAGCAACACTTCTTAGATCCTCTTTATCTCCATCATGTGAGCTAGTGCTGTAGTTACTAGACTCCCAAGAAGATTTAGAGTCCACAGAGACTTTGAGGGCCAGGGACCTAATAAAATAGCATCTTGCTTCCATGTGAGAGTGATAAGTATTTTGAAGAATCAGACATGGGAGTAGCAGAGATAAAGGCCAGTGACTAAAATGAAGTTGGAAGACACAGCTCAGGGTGAGATCCAGCTGAATGTCAAGGTGTCGAATAAGTGGCAGTAGTGGTGGTCTGGCCAGGCCTCTCACTGGTGAGGCAGAACAGTGGAGACAAGTTCTCAGGTAGACACTCATCTCCAAAGAGAAGAAGGACAGGGTTATTAGTCACCACTAGATTTACCTCAAATTTACCAATTTGCAAACCAGTGTAGCTGCCTTGAGCCACGTCACTAAAGGGGCAAAGTTACACTTTGGAAGTTACACTTGTAAGCTCCCTCCGTATAGAAGGCTGCATGAGACGTGGGGGAGGCTCGTTCTCCCTTAAAATTTATTTTTATTTCTTTTTAATTTATTTTTAATGTTTATTTTTGAGAGAGAGGGGGAGAGCACGAGTGGAGGAAGAGCGGTGGGAGGGGGGGGGGGACAGAGGATCTGCGTGGGCTCTGTGGTGACAGCACAGAGCCCGATGTGGGGCTCACACTCACCAACCATGAAATCACGACCTGAGCTGAGGTCAGACGCTTGACTGACTGAGCCACCCAAGTTCCCCAACAGTTTATTTCTTTTTTTTTGTATTTATTTTTTATTTTTTTAATGTTTATTTTTGGGAGAGAGAGGATGAGCCAAGGAGGGGCAGAGAGAGAGGGAGACACAGAATCTGAAGCAGGCTCCAGGCTCTGAGCCACAGAGTTGACTCTCAGCACAGAGTCCAACGCAGGGCTTGAACTCAAGGACTGAACTGGGAGATCATGACCTGAGCTGAAGTCGGACGCTTAACCGACTGAGCCACCCAGGTGCCCCCCAACAGTTTATTTTAAATGATGGCAACATCCAAGCTATTTTTTCCAATATCTTTACCAAATTTGAACACACGTCCTTGAAACCTCACCCAAATCCCAGCGCAATCTTCTGACATTACCGATTCCTCTTGAAACATGTTTATGTTTCAAGCAAGTGATTTTATAGCAAGAAGTGATTTTATAGCATCATAAAATGATCATCTTACTAAGGATTCATACACAAACACTTCTTAACTTATTAACTGAACTAATTCATTTCTTCAGTGCCTGCATTAGTATGGCCTATCTATAATTCACTCGCCTTTGCAGAGACGGGGGAGAACATGATGGGAGAGTGAGAGCGGCTCAGAAGTGAAGCCTGTCCACCCCATGGAGACTGGTAGGAAAGGCAACATCTATAGGAGAGCTTAATTAGGCCAATCCAGGGGATAGATTCAAATCCGTGACCAGAATTTGTGAGGCTAAGGAAGCAGCATTACAAAGTCTGTAGTTTATATTTTTCTCATTTTTATCTTTCTCTATATAAAAGACTTAAGTTTTTTAAAAGCAGTGTTAAACTGAGGGTTGATGGGGGGTGGGAGGGAGGGGAGGGTGGGTGATGGGTATTGAGGAGGGCACCTTTTGGGATGAGCACTGGGTGTTGTATGGAAACCAATTTGACAATAAATTTCATATATTGAAAAAAAATAAAACAAAGTATACATATAAAAAAAAAAAAGCAGTGTTAGTTGCACAGCAAAATTGAGAGGAAGATACAGAGATTTCCCAAATACTCCCTGTCCCCACACATGCATAGCCCACCTGATTACCAAAATTCCCCACCAGAGTGGTACACTTATTATAATTGATGAGCCTATATGGACACATTATAATCACCCAAAGTCCACAATTTACTTTGGGTTTACTCTTTGTATTCCATGGGTTGGGCAAATGTGTAATGGCATTTATCTATTATTAGAGTATCATACTGAGTATTTTTACTGCCTTAAAGATCCTAAAGTGCTATTCGTTACTTTCCCCTTCACCTGCTGTCCCCCTCATCACTGATGTTTTCATTGTCTCCATAGTTTTGCTTTTTCCAGAATGTCACATAGTTGTAATCATACAATACAGTATGTAGCCTTTTCAGATTTTCTTTCACTTACTAATATGCATTTAAATTTCCTCCATGTCTTTTCATGGTTTGAGAGCTCATTTCTTCTTAGCAATGAATAATATTCCACTGTCTGGACTTACCACAGTTTATCCATTGACCTACCAAAGGGCATCTTGTTTGCTTCCAAGTTTTAACAATTATGAATAAAGTTGCTATAAACGTCCACGTGCAGGTTTCCTGTGTGGACATGAGTTTTTGACTCCAATGGATAAATACCAAGGGGCACAGTTGCTGGACTGTATGTTAAGGGTATTATGCTCAGCTTTGTAGAAAACCACTAAATCGTCTTCCAAAGTGGCTGCATCATTTTGCATTCCCACCAGCAATGAGTGTTGTCAGCATTTGATGTCAGTGTTCCAGGTTTTGGCTATTTTAATAGGTGTGCAGAGGTATCTCATCATTGTTTTAATATGCATTCCTCTGATAACACAGGGTAGGGCATCTTCTCATTTGCTTATTTGCCATCTATATATCTTCCTTGGTGATGTGTCTGTTAAGGCCTTTAGATCATTTCCTAATTGGGTTGTTTGTTTTCTTATTGTTGAGTTTTAAGTATTCTTTCTATATTTGCATAATGGTCCTTTAGCCAATGTATCCTTTGCAAATATTTTCTTCCAGTCTGTGACTTGCCTTCTCATTGTCTTAACATTGTCTTTCAAAGAGCAGAAGTTTTAATTTTAATGAATTCCAGCTTACCAACTATTTATGTCATGGATCATGCCTTTGGTGTTGTACCTTAAAAGGCCATCACCAAATCCAAGTTCATCTAGTTTTTTCTCCTATGGTATCTTCAAGGAGTTTTATAGTTTTGGATTTTTACATTTAGGTCTGTAATCCATTTTAATTTTTGTAAAGGGGGAATATCTGTGTCTAGATTCATTTTTTTTTTTTTTTGTCTGTAGATGTCCTTTTCTGTCCAAAGACTCTTTTTTCAATTTTATTGCATTTGCTCCTTTGTCAAAGATCAGTTGACTACATTTATGAGGGTCTACTTCTGGGACTTTTTTTTTCTGTTCCATTGATGCATTTGTCTATTCTTTTTTTTTTTTAAGATTTTATTTTTAAGTAGTCTCTACACCCAACATTGGGCTTGAAACCATAACCCCAAGGTCAAGATTTGCATGCTCCTCTAACTGAGCCAGCCAGGCACCCCTCTATTTGTCTATTCTTTTGCCAACACCACACTGTCTTGTTACTGTAGATTTATAGTGAGTCTTGAAGTTGGTAATGTCAGTTCTCCATCTTTGTTTTCCTCTTTCAATATTGTGTTGGCTATTCTGGATCCTTTGCTTCTCCATGTAAACCTTAGAATTAATTTATCCATATCTATAAAATAACTTGCTGAGATTTTGATTGGGATAGCATTGAATCTATAGATGAAATTGGGATGAACTGACATTTTGACAATATTGAGTCTTCTTTTCCATGACATGAAGAATCTATATTTATTTAGTTCTTCTTTGATTTCATATATCAGAGTTTTATAGTTTTCCTCATATAGATCTTTTACCTCTTTGTTAGATTTATAACTTAAGTATTTCAAGTTGGGGGGGGTGCTAATGTAAATGGTGTTGTATTTTTTTATTTCAAGTTCCACTTGTTCATTACTGGTATATAGTAAAGCAATTTACTTTTGTATATTAAAATTGTATCCTGTGACCTGGTTGTAATTGCTTATTAGTTCCAGAAGTTTTTTTGTTGACTCACATTTTTTCCATAGATGATTTTGTCATCTATGAACAAAGAGAGTTTTATGTATTCCTCTCCAATCCGTATGCCTTTTATTTCCCTTTCTTGTCTTGTTGCATCAGCAAGGACTTCCAGTACAATGTTGAAGGAGTGGTTAAGAGAGGACATCTTGGCCTTGTACCTGACCTTAGTCAGAAAAATTTGGGTTCCTCATTAAGTGTGATGTTAGCTCTAGGTTTATTGTAGATATATCTTTATCAAGTTGAAGGAGTTCTCCTTTGTTCTTAGTTTGCTGAGAGTTCTTATGATGAATGAGTGCTGGATATTATCTAGTGCTTTTTCTGCATCTACTGATATGATTAATGGTGATATCATCAGTGGCATGTGATATAATGATTATATTAATTGATTTTTGAATGTTGAATCAGCCTTGCATACTTGGGATAAATCACACTTGGTCATTGTGTTTCTTTCTAAACTGTTTTGGTTTTAGTTTGCTAATATTTTGTTGAAGATTTTTGCATTTATATTCATGAGATATTGGTCTGTAGTTTTCTTGTAATGTCTTTGTTTGGTTTTGGTATTAGGATAATACTGGCTTCCTAGAATGGATTGGAAAATATTCTTTGTGATTCTATCCTCTTAAAGAGATTGTAGAGAATTGGTATAATTTCCTTCTTAAATCTTTGGTAGAATTCGCTGTGAACCCATCTGGGCCTGGTGCTTATTGTTTTGGAAGGTTATTAATTATTTGTTTAATTTCTTAACTAGATATTGGCCTGTTTAGATTGTTTATTTCTTCTTGTGTCAGTTTGAGCAAATTGTGTCTTTCAAGGAATTGGACTATTTCATTCATGCTGTCAAAATTGTGGACAAAGAGTTGTTCATAGGTTTCTTTAACATCCACAGGATCTATAGTCACGACCCCTCTTTCATTTGTGATAGCAATTTGTGTCCTCTCTTTTTCTTAGTTAGCCTGACTAAAAGCTTACTGTTTTGTTGCTCTTTTCAAATAATCAGCTTTTAACTTTATTGGTGTTCTCTATTTCTTATTTTCATTTTCATTGATTTCTGCTCTAATTCTTATTTCTTTTCTTCTGCTCACTTTGGATTTAACTTGCTCTTCTTTTTCTAGTTTCCTATGCTAGCAACTAAGAGTGTTGATTTTATATCTTTCTTCTTTTTTAATATATGCATTCAATGCTATAAATTTCACTCTAAGCATCACTTTTGTTGCAGCTCATAAATTTTGTTGTGTTTACTGTATAATTCTTAGTGGTTCCAAGAATAAGCTTAGACTTTAAGAAATTTGATGAATTTTGTGAATGAATCCTGGGATGATAACCCCCTGTGAATGAATGAAATTTCCCAAAAAGTAGGTGTTGTTTTCCAGGAGCAAAGCGATAAAGAAAGACACTATATTTGGGAGAGAAAAGTAAAATTGAAGTCAAGAAATAAGGTTAGAAACAGGAATGGCTATAGTATACTGCCTGTAAAGACTTAATTTGGGGAATCTTTCTTGGACTATGGAAATAATAAGTGGATGGTCAATTTTTTTTTCCTGTAATACATCACAATTCTTTTTTGTTTCCACTAGAGCTTAAGAACAACCAGCTACCTGTCCATAACTTTATGAGATGGTAGTAAACAAGGAAATGACACAATAATTAAAAATAGAACTGTCATCAAAATCCAGCAATCTCGTTTGGTATTTATTCAAGGGAATTGGAATCAGGATTTCAAAGAGATACTTTGTACTTCCATGTTCACTGCAACATTACTCCCAATAGGCAAAATATGGAAACTACCTAAATGCCCACCGATAGATGGATGGATAGAGAAAATCTGATATATACATACAAAAGAATATTATTCAGTTTTAAAAGAGGAAGAAAGTCCTAACATTTGTAGCAACATGGCTAGACCCCGAGGACATTGCACTATGTGAAATAAGTCAGACATAGGGAGACAGATAAATACTGTATGATCTCACTTGTACCTAAAACCTAAAATAGTCAAACTCATAGAAACAGAGGGTACAATGCTGATTGCCAAGGGCTTAGACTAAGGGAATATGGGTAAGTGATAAATAAAGATTGTAAAGTTTAATTTATGTAAAATAGATAAGTTCTAGAGATTTGCTAGTAGATTATTATTATTATAAAGACTTATTATTATTACCATTATTACTATTATTACAAAGTAGGTTAGGGGAAACCTTGGGAGGTGATGGGTATGTCTAAGACTTTGATGGCAGTGATGGTTTCCCGGGTGTATGATTACCCCAAACTCTTTGAGTTGTAAATATTAAATATGTATAACTTTTTACATGTCAGTTATACCTTAACAACAACAAAAGAGAAAAAGATAGGAATGACAGAACTATCAATACAAGTAAGGCCCCTGTTCACCTCTTCTTGACCATCCTTTGACAATGTGGATGTGACACACTGAGGAGGAGAGAGGAGAACTACATATCTCAGGTGAGGCAGCAATCAGGGATGATTCAGAAACAAATATAAACTAAATAGTCTCTTTTCTTTACTAAATATGTCATAGGGAGATGACTCTTAATGGGAAGAAAAAACTGTCTCTTGGGTCATTGGTGGAAAGGCCCTGCTGCCTTCGTAATACAATTAGCTGTTTTCTTTTTGTGTTACAGGAGCCATTCCATTAGAGTTACATTATATTTCTTTATAAACAAATATAGATACTAACCATCAACCAAGTAAGGGATGCTCAGTGGTTCTTTAATCACAGAATATTGTAGAACTACTACCTTTTCCTAAGTTCTGTTTCTATGAATAATTTAGAGAGTTGTGCGACATGCAGATAACACAAGGAAATAGGAATTATTGTTTTTACGCAGACCATCTTGTTTCTTGCCTGTAAATTGCCTCCAAGTGGCTTTGAAAACAATATTGCTTTACATCGCTTTCAAAGAAGGAGAGCTACCTGAGAGCATTTACATCTCATATTCAACAGAGACTATTTCTGTGCACCTCCATCATGCCATTCAGATGGACTACATCAGTTAGTGTTTCTTCTTAAGGAGAAAATCCACTGGGGTGCAGGAGAGTTTAGAATTTTTGCGATGAAAAGAGGGAGAAATTACAAAAACCAACTGTTTGGAAGAAATCTAGAGCATCCTAAAAGTCACTGTAATTAAAACACAGCAGTTTGTAATTATTCTGAAGAGAAAAAATAGTAAGAAAGGCTTAAAAATACTAATGTGGTTACCCAAGGTCCTACCACATTAATTCGAACTGACTTAGATATGATATCTTCAGATGGGCTGAAAACTGTTTGGAAGGCTTAAAACAAAAGAAACTGCATTATAATTAGGTGGAAAAAGCAGTGGGTTTGGAGTCACTGGAGTATGGGGTTGGTTCTGCCATTGACTAACCAACTGACCTTTGGCAATTCGTGGAACTTCTCTGTGACTCAAATTTTGAAGCTGCAAAACAGGATACTACCACTTAACCTTGGGTTTAAAGAATGTGTGTAAAGGTTATTTTCTTTTTTCAAGTGCTGCTCTCCACACCCCTCTTTCTCTTCTTTCCATCCAGTGATAGACAACCTCCTGCCTAACTTCCCCACCAGCCACCTGCTTCACCTTTATTTGTATATTCAAATTCTTCCTTAGCATAATCCTTGAATTTACACTTTTTTTAATATTTTGCAAAGCCAACATTCAATGTCATTTAAAAAACTTAACCCTTGAGTATATGTATGTTCAGTGTTTCTTCAAATTATACATCAAATTAAGAAAAAAATGATTCCTCTCATTATCCCTTTGCTCTTCATTTACCACTTGCATCTCTTTGGCTCCCACCATTAGTTAAAATTAATTCACTGTTCAGGTTCTTGTTATAGGTGAAGCGGTCAAACATAAAGGGGTTTACTGAGGTATTGTTTTGATAAGGTCAGAGTCGTCTCTGTAACAGTGCTCAGGAATAATGATTGTAATTCATTATTTAAGTAGAAGTTTTGGTAGAAGTTCTTAAACTTTATTTGTATTGAAATAATCTGAAACATAAGTTAAAAAATGAAAATTTCAGAAGGCTTCTTCAGAAGATTCTGATTTGGAATGTTTAGGTAAAAAACCAGGAATCTGCATTTTTAACAGGTATCCCTGGTGATTCTGATGTGGGAGATTCACAGACCATCCCTCCAGAAATGCTATTAGAGGTTATTTAGGCATTTCCAAGAGTAATCTGGAGTTTTCAATCCTTGTGGCTTAAAAAAGAATATTGTATAAAGAAAAATATTTGCAGAAGGATTTTTTTATATTAAAAAATGTGATGACGTATGTCATCAGAGCACAAACTGGAGTTTGGATGGTAGTTTGTTCATTTAATACCTGTGTGTCTTAAAAAAGGTCATTAGTTTTATTTTCCTACTGTGTAGCATAATAACACCATTAGTCGCTCCAAGCAGGTATCATAGGGATAAAATGCATGTAAAATAAAAACACCTTAGTCATAAAAAGTACGATAGAAACATTAATAGTTCTCTTTAGTATTGATAATTTTTTTTAAATTTTTTTTAACGTTTATTTATTTTTGAGACAGAGAGAGACAGAGCATGAACGGGGGAGGGTCAGAGAGAGGGAGACACAGAATCTGAAACAGTCTCCAGGCTCTGAGCTGTCAGCACAGAGCCCGTCGCGGGGCTCGAACTCACGGACCGCGAGATCATGACCTGAGCCGAAGTCGGCCGCTTAACCGACTGAGCCACCCAGGCGCCCCTAGTATTGATAATTTCAAGGGCTAGATTATTCAACTAAATGAAGAAAAGCTAAGCCCAGATTTTCCATTAATTAATGTTTTCACCCACATAAAGTATGAAGGGTATGTTTCTCAGCACCCAGCAACAAACCAAGGCTAGACATAGGCTGAGGTGCAAACATGAAACACATCTATGTGATTAAATAGCAGTTTTCTGGCATTAACAGCAATTCAATAGAATCTGTGCTTTAGTACAAAGAATTGCTAATACAATGTATAAACTTTAAATGGCATTTTTTTTCTTATTGCACTAATTCATTTCAGACAAGTTCAACCCATCCTTCAAAAGAAAGAAAAGGAAAGTTACCAGTTACAGACTAGCTGCAAATGAATTATGCGATTTTCCCGTTATCTGGGAGCCATTTTTTATTCTGCGTAAGATAGTGTCAGGTAGATCACAAGTACACTGATTACCAATTTATTTATAATCCAGGGTCTGGATTTTGGAATGTAGTGAAAGATCAACTGAAGAATGTGGTGGTTTGTATCTTTCTATCTCTGCCTGTACCCCTTCAAATATATATATGTATATATACACACATATATTTATAACATTCATACAGAGCAAATGCATGACAATATATGACATACACCCAATGTATGTGTGTGTGTGTATGCACGCCACTTTCAGATTAATACACTTTTTTTGGCAAGAGAAAAAGTGTTTAGTAAAATTTTCCAACTTTGAACAGTTAAACGTAACCCTGGCATGTGCTTTCATAGCAAAGGTTTGTATCCTCATCATGTTTGTATTCTGGGTATCTTGTGTAGTGCCTACAAACATGAGACACTGGAAAATACTAATCGTTGAAGTTGATCTGATCTCTGGAACAAGACCCAGGTCGGTCTTAGTTAGATTCTCAAGGAAGTATTAATGTAAACAGGTTACAAGACAAAGCAGGTTAAGACAGAGCAGGTTAGGGGCGCCTGGGTGGCTCAGTCGGTTAAGCGTCCGACATCGGCTCAGGTCATGATCTTGCGGTTTGTGAGTTCGAACCCTGCGTCGGGCTCTGTGCTGACAGCCCGGAGCCTGCAGCCTGATTCAGATTCTGTGTCTCCCTCTCTCTCTGCCCCTTCCCTGCTCATACTCTGCCTCTCTGTGTCTCTCAAAAATAAATAAATGGAAAAAAAAAAAAAGACCAGGTTATACTGCAATAACAGAAAACTCCCAGATCTCAGTGACTTATACACAAAAAAAGGTTTAGTTCTCATTCAATTAAAATCAGTTGTGGATGTAGGCAACCCTCCAAGCCAACTGTCCTTCATGCGTCAGCTACGTGTTGTAGATCCACAGTCTCAATACAGGTCTCTTCCCCTGCCCCCCAGCATGGGAAGAGAGCTTGGGACTGGCATCAAGAGTTAGATGTGTTTGGCATGGATGTGACACATATCACTTCTGTGAAGCCGATGATGAAGACTATTAGATGGTGGTGCTACTCCACTTTACTCTCATGGTTTAGGGAAATATAGTCCACTCTGTGTCCCGGAAACAGAAGAGAACTGGATACAATAAGACCAGAAGTCTCTATGATACAGTTTAAATGGTTTCCAAGGAAACACATAACAAGCAATAAGCTTCTTTGAAGAGGGGGAGAAATATAAAGAAAAATAAATTGATGAAGAAACTACTTAATCGTAAAAAAATAACAGATCTTAGGTGATGATTATGAAGGAAAATTCCAGCTTGAATACATTTTTAATCTAACTAAAGCTAACTTTAAAAGTCAATGTGAGTTTATTTTAAAACAACATGTATCTAATATTTTAAAGCAGTCTTTTGTTTGTCAATTTATATCTAAATAAAAAATACAAATAATAATAGAACTGGGAAGATAGGAAACCCAATAGTAAGCTGATTAAATTCTGTTCTGAGGTAAGTTTTCATTCTGGCATGAAATATATGGTCTACAATCACTGGGACTTTGATTAAAGCCATTTTCCCTTCCTTTGATTGTGTATGTTTTTTCCTTGAGGAATTCTAGGAAAAATGTTCTAACATAATGTAATTATGATTTAAATTCATGCTAGGCCAAAGCTGGAAGTATTGTGCCAGTATAGTTTCTGGTCATCACAGAACTTTTATAAAATGGTTGCCAGAATTGAGTTGACTCTCTCAGAGTTGTTTAGAATAGCTTTTCTCTGGGACTTTTTCAATACCAGATCCCTCATGGATTAAAAA
This sequence comes from Panthera uncia, assembly GCF_023721935.1. Lineage (NCBI taxonomy): Eukaryota > Metazoa > Chordata > Mammalia > Carnivora > Felidae > Panthera > Panthera uncia. Next base: position 60,090,844 of record NC_064809.1, on the reverse strand, counting down.
CTGGACCGATCCCAAGCCTGACACAAAGAATTTAGAACTAAATTATTAACATAACTTATGATAGTTTCCTCCTCAGTCACAGAGGTGTGATTAAACTTACTGGTTCAGCCATTAGAGTTGGCTAGCGATCCTTGAAGAAGAAATTGCATGAATTTATAATAAATGGAAGCCAAGCTTAATTTTAACTTTTGTGTGAAAGCATCTTCAATATTATAATTAATCTTCTTGTATGAATGTAATTTAGGATAGTTTGAAATACCATGTGCTATGGGAAAGCTCAAATGCAGTACTTTCTGTATGTGCTGGACTAGGTCAAGTCTGAATTCCCCTCCAGACCTAGAATTTGATGTGTAGACAGAGCGTGCAATTTTGCAATCTGCCAAGCCAGAAGAGGATTTAATATTACATTCAAAACTGTACTCAAGTTGTCAAAAAATGTTCAATAAAATAACATTGCAAATCATACTCAGTCAAACTAGCTGGCAAAGGTAGCATGACAAAATTGAGGAATAAAGCATATGGGACTTAGTGTTATTTACATGTTTTCAGGGCTTACGCTCTGGGTGGCTCGCTATTTACAAGACAGAAGTTTCCACCCTTACCCTCTGCTTTAGGTTTGAGACAAGGCCAAGTCCTCCTTCTGACTTCATTTGACTGTGGTCTAGTTCAGATTAGTGTTTGTCACCACTCTTCACAGCAGACAGGAATGCAGCAGACTGGGGGAAGAGGAGAAGGGTGGGGGAGGAGAAGGGGAGGAGGAGGGGAGGAAAATGAAGAGATTGAGGGACTAACTCTGTTCAAGGGAAACACCTGAGACAATCACAACAATGACATATGGAGGCTGCATGGCAGTCAGATGTTCACAGTTTAATTTTAGAGAACAGTTGAAGAGCATTTTAGAATTCTCAAAATATTTGCTACCACCAGAAGAAAAAGTCATTCAGTAAAGTGTTATTATGCTCCCTCTCTGAAGATGTTTCTCAGAATTCTAAGCTTCTTAGAAGCTAAAGGGACATCTGGCTGAAAGATGACAGATCATAAATACTTTTCCAATAAATTAAGCTATGGTTTAACAGAAAAGAAAAACTATCAGTCAGAACAAATGAATCAACATAACACAAGTTTTCTAAAAGTTAAAAAATGACATTCCATCAATATGAAAAATATTAACAAAAAATAATGAGAAATTTTAAAGATCATGGAAACAGCACTTTTTTTTTTCTTTATGAATACAGAACAAACTCTTAATTACAAGTCAGACATTGGTTTAATGGCTTTACATGTATTAACCTTCTAACAACCTTAGGGAGTTCTATTGTCTTTCTAAAAGTGAGAAAGCTGAGGCATGGTAAGGTTATATATTAAGCAGATAGATGATGAATGTGAAACTTGAACCCAGACAGCCTGGCTCCATCCTGCATAAACTGTGATAAATTATAAAAGGGAAGAACACAAATCTTCTCTCTGTTAAGTTTTGCAATGGGGACAATATCGAATATTTCCAAATTCTTAATACGTGATGTAGTTTCTGATGTTAATATCACTGGTGGGTTGTATCAGTTTCAATTAATAGGTAAAATTCAAGGAAAGGAGCTAGTGGTTCTTGGCTCTGTGTTGTGCTCTATGACTAAGATTTAGAACAGAATTAGATTATGTTGATTCAGTCATTTCTATTTTCTATGCTTAAATGTAAGGTTATAATGCTCATCATGCTATTATGTTATTGATTTGGACAGAGATTTGAGAATTGATTAGAATTAGGGAGAAGATGAGTTTTTTGGAAGAACCTTTATCGTTACATTTATATTAGCTAAGCTTGTAGCTGGTTGATTTCCTTATATTCCAGCCAGGCTTTCTTGTCATTTAGCTAATATAACTATAGGCTAAATCCCAGTATTAAGTGATATTGATTTACTTGAGTTGTGGAACATAAATCTTTTCCCACCAGGTAAACAATAGCAATCAAAGGGAATTTGGCTTAGAAGGGAAATGATTTTCCCACCACTTTGCCCCATCAGCATAAACCCTGACTCTCCAAGAAGCCACAGGCTTTGGTAGAGGCTTTGGTGATACACCACTCAGCATAATCAGGTTGCCAAGAGACTGTGCCTAAAGTTTGTACTGAGAAAGATCATCAGCATCCTTTAAAGGGAGATATATTACAAAAGTGAATCCAAACAGATTTGAGTGGCTAGGTTAAATGAAATAGGCGAATGTAGCTGGCAAAAGAAAGTATCTTCCCTTCTGAAAAGCATGGCTTTGGCATCAGGCAGTCCTGGGTTGGAACCTAGCTTCACACTTGACAAGCTGTGATCACTGGTGAATTACTGAATGTCCCTCAGCCTTAGTTTCCTCCTCTTCTTTAAAAAACATTAAGTAGTTGTAATATGTCTAGCACAACGCATGACACAAAATAGGAGCTCAATAAATTATTTTTAAGTGAAAAGCTACTTCTCAACAAATTCAATTATTAGAAAAAGAGTGTGAATAAAATATTTTTGAAGACTCATAACTAAGACATTATTTTTCATTAACCAAGTATCCATTTTGGAAGTCTGAATCCTTATTATTTAATTTCTGAATAATGAATACTTTGAGCTATTCTAAATTAATTGAATAATGAAGTTATTCAATCTGCTTAATTTTTAAAATTAAAGCCATATGGATCCTCATTACTTGCAAAAGCAGGCCAAGACTGATTCTATAGTGGTCCCTCAAATTGACAAGATGAGTGTCTGATTTTTAGGATAATTTTGGCCAAAGATCAGAGAAATCCCTTCTGCTTGTAGGCACTAAACTAGAAATGTTCCTAGCCCCAGGAGTGATACCTTAGTCAGAGGATTATTCAATAAAGTCTCTTTTACCCTTTACTCATGATAAAATTAGATAACATATCAATCACAGTCTTCCCAGCTTTCTGGTAACATACCTTTTCTTAGAGTGTTTCACATGCTTATGTACTGGTGACATGCCTACTCTCAATCTTAAAAAGGATATAAGAAAACAAATTTGTTAAAGATCAGGGAAAAAATAACCTGGTAATTCCTTCTCTGGCAAGGGAATTTCTAGATTTACTCTCTCCAATATGGTAGCTACTAGTTACAGCTGGCTATATAAATTTAAATTTAATTAAAACAAAATAAAATGAAATAATTTCGTTTTCTCCGTCACACTAGCCATATTTCAAGTGTTCAAGAGTCACATACAGCTAGTGGCTACTATCATTACATAAAGCATATATAATATACAGTTTCCATCATCTCCATAATTTCTACCAGGAAGTCTGGCTCAATGATTGACAGTCAAGGTATTCAATTATAATTTTTTTCTCACTGAGCATACTAACATATATTCCTCTTATTTTTCTTATTCCTTAAGAAGTTTGTAAAAATACTTCTAGCACAAAATGTAAGACTGAATACTGTCTTGTGCCTCTACTCTCACTCCTTGTTTTGACTTACTTCATGGGAATGGAATTGCTCCAATGTTGTGGTTCCATGTTCTCAATTTTATAAGGGAATGAAGCATGGCCACCTGACAGTGATCTCTGCTTGGTGAAGAAAAGTTGATTGCCCAAGGGTTACCTGACACATTGCACCTCTCAAGTATTTCTACTGGTCAACAGCATACTCATTAGAATAGCTCTTCAAGAAAGGACAAGCTGAAACTGTTACCTAAGGCAAGCAGTAGGCAGTGAAATGGTTCCTTTCTTTCCTACTGCTCCTATTTGGAATCTCTTGGATTTTGTCATGTCTTATCCCTCATGATACCTATCCCATCTTATTTATGCTTCCTTTCTCATTATTTGTCCATGTTCACCATAATGGTGAGATTGGTGGTGCCACATGGCAAGGAGAAAATAAGCCCTTTTCATGAGGGCTGAGAAGCCTGTCCCTCCTCCCTAGAAGGATAATTAAGGCTGAGAGAATGTTGGTCCTTTGTGCTCCAAGCCAGGGCTATTCTTTCATTATCCTGTACCTGGACCCTGTTTATTCTACACTTTAACTCATTCAGAAAATGCACAGAATAACTTGAAGCCACATATTCTTTTGCAGTATACACAATTCTATATGAAGATTTATCTTTACCTCAAGGGCTAGGGGTAAAAAAGGGTATCTTTTCTACTTCCACTTCTCCCACCATCACAAATAAAATTCCTAACCAATCTTGAAAGGATTACATAAGAGCTTGTGGATATTTGTACTAATGAATTCTGTTCCACAGTAAACCTTCGAGGAAAGACACTCTGCTTTGCAGAGTAAGTCATAGTAAAGAGAGGCAGGCAGGTCAAACTTGAAGCCATATAGAAGAAAAGAGGGTGAAAAAGGAACCAGCTGGCTCCCAGGTACATACATACCCACTGGAGATTTGCAGGTGTCTTAGCCATTCATTTACCAACTTTCTCCTTGTCTTCAACCCAGTCGTGCTTTTACCATCTGTACTTCATCCTGTTAGTATCTTTGCCGCAATGACACAAACCACCACCGACGACTTTATTCTATCCATACTACATTGTTTACATTCTTAGCATTCAAAGTGAACTTATGAATGAGTTTTCCCACAGAGACATTAGTTGTTTCAATAAATTTAGGTCTTAGGAGATCATTAGTTGTAATGTGAAGAACTGATTATTTGGGAGCAAGAACGGAAGCAAGGGATCACTTAGGAGACTATTTTAAAAGTCTAGGCAAGAGATAATGAAGGCTTTGGTCAGGGAGGTAGTAGTGAAATGAATGGGAAAAAGTAGATAGATTCAGGTGAAACCTTCGAGGAAAACTGACAGGACTGACTTTGTGGTAGGGAGCGAGGGGGGGAGAAAAGAGAGAAAGGGGGAGATGATATTGACATTTGCTGAGATGGGAAATATTACAAAAGATAGAGAAAAGACCTCCGAGTAGCAGAGGAGGGGTGGTGGCGAAGAGCGAAGAGCATTGGGTTTAGTACGTGAAGTACCACATCAAGTGGAAATATTAAGTAGGAAGCTGAAGATACGGCTCTGGACTTCAGAGAACTGGGCTGGAGACACAAATCTGGTGGTCTTCGGCATACGGGCAATATATAAAAAGCCAGGGAATCAGATGGGATCACATAGAAAGAGAGACTAAAACAAGGAGGGCACTGGCCCTGTTACATTTAAGGTGAAGGTGTATACAACACTGCATTATGGGTTATGCAGAATTTTTAGACTACTTAATATGTGTTAATAGAGAGTATGCATCTCAAATGATAAGGAATAGGGAGAAAACACTTCTGAACACAAAATTCCTTCAGGTGAGGAACTACCAGCATAACAAAGGGTTGTATTAAGTAGATTACCCTGACACTGACAAAATTTCGTTTATATAAAAGTGAACAAATCTCATTTTTCAACTTTAGCTAGCTGGTTATTTATCTGGAATGTCTTGAAAGAACAGACCAGAGTTTTCTAAAAAGTCTGATCTGATATTTCCACCTAGTTTACTTCATTTTATATAACGGCTACCAACATTTCAGAAACAGTTCTCATTTGATACAAAGTGCAAGAGTTCTTCCCCTGCTTTCTGAGACAAAAAGAAAAGTGCAAGAGAAATATGTGTTGCTTAAAAACATATTGGTTTGCCTATAAAATTTGTAACATAGGATGGATTTTAAAGAACAGCTCACTGAGACAAGAACTAAAATTTTACTACCTGAATCATTGTTTAAATTTTTTATAGCTTAAATTAAATATTTACATTTTGGGTTGTTATGGAAAACAGGCAAAAAGAAAGATAAAAATACTTTACAGGGTAGTGCTTTCCCTGGCGTCTAGCAGTTACTAACATTTTACAGAATAGCACCAACGCGAAAGAGCAAAAAATCAAAATTCATTACTTCTGTATCTTGACACAAGAAGTTTTCTACAATCTGTTTCAGTATCTGAGCTCTGTTGAAATTAGTGATTTGTACATTCTGTGGCTTCAGATTTTTCTTTTTAAGTCAGCTCCCAGACTTCTGAGAACCGAATGTTTGCCAGGACTGAGTCAAGTTTTCCTACCTTTTGAATGAGTTTGTTTTTTGATTTCTGTGTATTTCTCAAAAATACAAGACCAGCTCATTTCACAAATGGGAGTTAGGGGTGGATTTTAAAAGCCTATCAGATATTCTTTGGATCCTGTGATCAGGACTCTCACACCACATTGCTCTGGACATTCCCTGACCTATTCCACTCTTAAACACCTTCCTTCTCCTCTCAACCACAACTCCAGTGGGGCCCTCTGAATCTTTTACTCTTGATCACAGAACCCTGCGCAATCTCTTCTCCAGCCTTTCTTCCTCATTTCGTTTTGTAACCGAAACCTGATGGACCATGACCAGTGAGGCTAACACTTACCTTACCGCCCACTCAACAGAAAGCTGTTTCTTACTCTTAGGGCCAGGCACGTCTTAGAACCGTAAGAAATTATTCCGCACATCATTTTCCAGATGTTCTTCCCTCCGCCCACCCTTAGAAGAGCTTCTAAATTTGGGTAGCACATCTCTATTAATTGAGTAGCATTCTAGTTGCTATGATATAGTGATTTAGTCATTTCAGTAGCATTTGGAAGTACAGAATTCACCTTAGAGTGTTTAGAAGTTTTGTTGATTCATTGAAGGCTGGTTACTGTTTTATGAGAGGTAACTTTCCTACCAAACCTTCATTTAGAAATACAGTAGTTAGAGGTGGCTGGGTGGCTCAGTTGGTTAAGCGTCCAACTTCAGCTCAGGTCATGATCTCAAAGTTCACGGGTTTGAGCCCTGCATGGGGCTCTGTGCTGAAGGCTCAGAGCCTGGAGCCTGCTTTGGATTCTGTGTCTCTCTCTCTGTCTCTCTCTCTGCCTCTCCCCTACTCAAAAATGAATAAAAACATTTAAAAAATGGAAATACAGTAATCATAGCCAGTCCTTTAAATTAGTAGTCAGACTCCACTATCTCAGAATTAGTAGATTTATTATATTACAAGTGCAATGATTGATTGCTTAATTGATTCAATTATTTATGAACTCAGAATTATATACGAAGTTCACACCATAGGCTAGGCACTATGGAATGCCTTCAAGACACAATAAATGAAACAGATATGTGTTCTCCCTTACGGAGGAGAGATTATACAACAAAAACTAAGAACACAGATTAATTAAAAATGACAATTAACACAAAATATTTGCTTCTATAAATACTCCATACGAAAGTCCAGTATGTAACATGCAGGGATGGGGGAGGTACAATTTAAAGGGAATCAACTTGGGGCACTGGGGTGGTTCAGTTAGTTAAGCGTCCGACTTTGACTCAGGTCATGATCTTGAGGTTCATGGGTTCGAGTCCTGTGTCGGGCTCTGTGCTGGAAGCTCAGAGCCTGGAGGCTGCTTTGGATTCTGTGTGTGTATGTGTCTCTCTCTGCCCTTCCCTTGGTCATGCTCTCTCTCTCAAAAATAAATAAACATTAAAAAAAAATTAAAAAAAAAATAAAGGTCATCAACTTGTTGAGAATGGATGCTTCTGAGAAAAGGAAAACAGAAAACTAGAGAAGAGCAAGGGAAATTTTACCAGCACTTTTCCTTCTATTTATAGAGCAATGATTGATGCCCAAGTAGCCCCTGCATTGTGGCAGATGAGGTGTATGAAAATGTGTTTAGTTTTCAATTAAATAAAAGTAACGGTTTTAGTTTTGCCGGGCTTAAACAAATTCTGGCTGTCCCAGCTGGCAGTGCTCATATAGTTTCTGCCCACTTAATGTGATGCTGGTGGTGATGCTACAAGTAAGTGGCCCATGGACTCAGAACACGTTGGCTTTCTGCTTCTTGTTAGCAGAGTCTTTGGAGACACAGTAGAGTTGTTTGCTGGTATGTAAACAGAAGACTAGGAGCTAAATGCTTTGATCCAACTTGCCTTTTTCTCTTGGGGCTTTTTAATGTTTTCCAGGTTTTTACATATGGCTTCCCCTCCTCCCCCCTTGTTCAGGATCTAATATGCAAAGGCTATCTTTTAAATTAGGTGAACAGATAATTCTTTTGCTTTTATTGTTTTTTAAAGCATAGATAGCATTTCCTGATTCCATTCAGTTTAACTGCTGGATTAAAAAAAAAAAGTCATTATAGATGCTTGACTCAGTGCAGAATAACACCAATCACAGGGACAGCGTTCTGGTTTTAATTTCAGAGCAATCACTGAGCAAGGCTCCTTTGAATTGGAACATGAATCAGCATTTAGCAAAGCTGAGTTTAAACCTCTACTCCAGATTCTGAGTGACAGAGAAGTTCTAAATAGGGCACTGTTTGTTCATAGTTTTAGGTATCTGTGATTTACTTGGCTTTGTTAGACAATAGGGGCTTTGGTTCAGTTATATTTTTAACATTCCTTAAAATAAATCAAAGAGTGTTCCCATTTTGGATGTGGATTACTATGGTGGAGGAAATGAAGAATTTACAAGTGCCGAGTATCCAGGGATTATGCGCTGGGCTCTGTGCTGGATTGCCTTGATTAATATTCTTTTGGTTACACGGAATAGAAACTGGCTCTGGCTAGCTTAGGGGAAAAAAGTAAGTGGTGTTGGCATACTGCAAGAATATTTGGGTATCTCATAGAATCCAGGACTCAGGCAAGGCAGGGATCAGGGGACTTCCAACCTCAGAAGTTCTCATCTCTGGTTCCGTAGGGTAAAGTAGTTAAGTGTCTCACCAGATGACTCTGCACAGGAGGCCCAGTTGAGGTCAGATCTTCACTTGTGGATCAGTTTAGGTCAGAGAGGCTGGACCATATTGTTTAACCAGTTGTGTGTGGGTAACCACACTTGTATCTCATGGACAGTTCCCAGAGAAAGGGGAGTAATTGTGAACTGGTGGCCACACCAACATGGCCTATATATGGAGCATTTTAAAAGCTTAATTTAATTTTCACAAAAAGCCTATAAAAATCGCTATTTCTACCTCACAAAGAGAAAACGGAGACTCAAATTGGTCAGGCAACTTGTTCAACATTCCACAATTAGAATGAGGCAGAGCCAGAACTCCAACTAGGTTTACAAGGAGGGAGGGTAGTCTTCCTCTTAAAAGATTAAAATAGTGTGATGAGATTACATGGAAGAGAGAGTTTCAGATATCTTCTCATGGAGAGAATATTAAGCATCTCCAGTGTACTAGAATGAGTAAACTGCATGTTGAAAGCTTTGAGGTTGAATCCCAACTCCACTTGGTCATTCATCATGCATGAGCAAGTAAATACCTCTCCACTAATAAATATGGATAGATCATCTCCTTCACAGGGCTGTTTTAACTACAGGGTTATTGGTATAAGATGTGAAAATACTTGGCACAAAGAAGATACTCATTTGCAGGGGCAGAAAACTTTTCTACTAATGAACCCTCAAGCATGCTATTAAAAATGCAGTCACTGTTTGATAAAGCTTTATCATTCAAAACATCTAACTGCTGTCTTCCTCTCAGCCGTTCAAAATGGTGCCTTAGTCACCTAAACATAAAGGTAGCAAATGCTACATAAAAATAATTAGCAGAATCATACAATGGGCAAAGAAAGTTTAAAAACAAAACATTTGGGTATTTTTCTTTGAGACTTTGGGCTCACATTTCAGGGAAAAACTCTTACCTTTAGTCATGGCACAGTCTTGAAGCATTTAATTCTCTTAGTGAGTACTACTGGAGATGGTCTATGTCCTTTTGATAACCAGAGCAAAAGGAGAATACAGTTCTTAAAGAGGAAATCCATAATTTGAACATCACTGAAACAGATTATCGGCTAATTCGGTCTGGAAGGATCAATGTACTCAAATAATTGATTCTTTGCCCAGATGATTATTCTTAGTTATCTTTAAGGGCAGCTCTGTGGAATAAAAAAAGCACTGTAGCAATCCAGGAGTTTCTTGTGCTTGGTGGGTATTCTGCAAATACCTGTAGACTGATCAGTACCAATTTGTTCCAAATTACTTCAGACAACAATTAGTCTAAGCCAATAGCAAAGCTGGAACCCCAAACAGAAAAGAAAAAAAAATCAATCTGTGGTGGTACAAGCATGAAAGAGAGGTATAGACTAGATTTTCTTGACATTTCCACTGTCTCCGGATCTTAGTCTGAGTCTTAGTATCAGTGACCTATGCTTCATTTTCATCTAATTCACATTTAAGCGACTTGTAAAATATCTTATCATTTTAAATTTGATGACAGAGAGTCAAGTGATTTTTTTAAACTTTATCTGGAGAGAGAGAGAGCGAGAGAGCGCACATGCGTGCAAGAGAGGGGGAAGGGCAGAGAGAGAGAGAGAGAGAGAGAGGGAGAGAGAGAAGAGAGAGAGAATCCCAAGCAGGCTCTACACTGTCAGCATAGATCCCAGTTGGGGCTGGGGTTGAAACTCACAAACCGTGACATGACCTAAGCCAAAATCAAGAGCTGGACGTTTAACCACTGAGCCATCAAGGTGCCCTAAGAGTCAACTGATTTTAAATATGACTATAACATTGTGTTATTGGCTTGTTCCTGAATTAAAAGCCCTCCTCCTTGATTTACTATGTTGCTGTTTGCTTTAATTTCTCATTTAAATTTATAAGAGAAAACTAAGTAGTTATCAACACTTAAAAACGACTGTTGGCAAATTTTATTTCAAATGTTTAGGTGGAGGTATAAAAACATCACCATCCATAAATATAGAAGTTTAAGAAAATTTTTTTAAAAAGAATCAATTTTTGAAAGATTAAAAAAGGAAAAATAATAACCAAGTAAGCTTTTGGAGTTCTTTTTATTAGATTGAGAAATCCCAGAAAAGTACAAAGCCCATGGAAATAGAAGCGTTTCAGAAAACAAGACAAAATGTTTGCATACATTTTAATGACAGCATTTTAATTCTGATGTTAAAAAGACTCATGATTTTGCATTAAAGTACACTGCTCATAATTTAAATACATTCTGAAGTAATGGGAAAGGATTTCATATCTTTTATATTGAACCTGAATTCTTATAAATGGCTAAGTTATATTATCTTTCTAGAGATTAAGTTCATGATAGGATTAATAAGAAAAATGATTTTATTGATTTATAGTGACTCCGAAGAACAAAAACAGGAAATAAGCATATATATCACACACATACCCCTTTAAGTGGTACATCAGATCAAAGCTGAATTAATATAATAATGTTCAGTATTTTTAATCACTACCAATGAAAATACATAGATCCCTCTATAGAAAAGGGGTTTGGTAATATCAGAATGACTCTGTCACGTCAGTGTTTTATATCCCAGTTACACAGATAAATTAGTGATGTGGAAATCCATGCTGTTTATCCGCAAAATCAAATAAATGTATGGCTACATTCCAGAATCTTATCAGGAGCCACTGTGAAGCAATAAGTAAAGGTATTTACTACTTTTACCAAATACTATGTAATAGGCCACCAGAGAATATGAAGTTTAATTAACTTTTGGTAATGTGGCAATTTTCAATGGTTTTTGGGTCACATTTTATTTTCTGTTGCTGCTGCTGCTCCTACTACTATGAAAATAATGGTAAATGTAAAAGGAGAAAACAAGAGAAAATAAATCAGATCTTGTGATAGTTCTTCTAAATATTGGTTTAGTTTACCCTTGAAGTGGAAATCAATTCTCCAAGGTTTGGAAAGAAAACAAAAGCATCTTTAGAATTCACAGCATGTATTTTAGAGGTCTAATGATTTATCCATTGCCAGTGTGGGTTTGCTTGTCATGTTCTCTTTATTCAATGTCAACCGGTTCTGTAGCAATTAAAGCACTTAACTGTTTCTGAGCACAAGAGAGGAACAGTTCCAAACTGGACAGGCTTCTTTGGCGGATGACTTGATCAAGCTGTTGATTTTTTTTAAAAGAGGGAGAGAAAAAGAGAAAAAAAAATACACTTAGTTGAGGGGTAAGGAATATTATGCCACTGAAGCCCACTAGATGAGGGCTTAAGATGATTTAGAAAATCAAATAGTGCTTTAAACTCAGAGACAATGTAGTCACTAATTCTGGCCTATATTATCTAAAGTGAGGTGATAATCATTATAATTTTAAAATTAGTATTAGTATTCAGTTACTAGAGAAATAGCATACATTTGATCAGCACACACACACACACACACGCGTGTGTGTGTGTGTGTGCCCCACACACAAAGAGGAATATTATTCAGCCATGACCATGAAAAAGAATGAAATCTTGCCATTCTCAATCACATGGATGGAGTCAGGAAGTATAACTAAGTGAAATAAGTCAGAGAAACACAAATACCGTATGATTTCATGCATATGTGGAATTTAAGAAACAAAACAAATGAGTGAAGGGAAAAAACGAGAGAAAGACAAACCAAGAAAGAGACTCTTAACAATAGAAAACAAACTGATGGCAACCAGAGAGGAGGCAGATTGGCGGATGGGTGAAATAGGTGATGGTGATTAAAGAGTATACTTATGATAAGCACTGAGTAATGTATAGAATTGATGAATCACTATATTGTATACCTGAAACATAACACTGTATATTAACTATCCTGGAATTGAAATTAAAAACTTAAATGAAAAATAAATTTGCCCCTGGTATAAAAATAACCAATGACAACACATTGCCTATAGGTTAGAAAACAATGAAGGAATTAAAAAAGTTAAGTAAATTCCATTTCACAGAATATACCTTTCATACTTATGTGAAATTTGACATAATCTTCTGACAAGCTTTCCCCAACATAAAAGAAAAAAATTCAACCAAGAATTCTGTTAAATTCCACTTCTACAATCTGCTGACATTCAAAATGACTGAAAAACTGGAAGATTAAAACTTTGAAATATCCTAAAAATTAGTTAATAAAAATGCACTGTATTTAGCAAAATGCTCATGTAAACAAATTGAACACTACTAAGAGTCCCTTCAATTCTAACAGTTTTACATTAATGTACATACAGAAATAGGATTTCTCCTCATCCTTTTTCCTGTTTTTATTTTCCCCTTCCTCTCTCAGATGATATACCTTTAGGTGAATATATGCCTCTGCTTATACATGTCTATTCAACAAGACAGCTCATCATGACAATATAAACCCCCAGTGAGCAGAGACCTTGTGTGTCTTGCTGACTATTGTACCCCAGCAACTAGAAGAGGGTCTGGCACATGTTTAGACGCTCAGCAAATATTTACTGAGATTGAATGAATCAATAGTTACTCAAACAGAGCAAGGCAGTCTACCAGGAAATGACAGATACATATTTAATTCTAAAAGTGAAAACATGTTCGACCTAATCTAAAAAATATGTAGGAGATCAAGGTGAATTTTTAAAAGTTTTATTTTAATATATATAAAACAAATTGAAATATAAATACTTGTAGTTTTAAAAAAATTGCACTTGGTCCAAATTCAAATAGTACAGCAGGGTGTACTAATAACTAACTCCAGTCCATTCCCAGTTTCTATCCATTTTGGGATGTTTTCAAGCATTTAAAGATAGGTTTTTAAAATATTTGATCCAGATCTTAATAATTTTTAACTATGGGAGAGTGCATACAATCACTTTATTTCAACGGCTTTAGTGGAAATTTTATTACTGAAATTTTCCCGATATCATTTAAGACATTACTTGACTGCGTTCCATGATCTATGTAGCCACTCTCCTCACTGATAGACATGTAAATTTACTCCAGTTTTGTCTTGTTTTTGAAGCACCAAGGACATTAACAACCTCAGTGCACTCCTTTCAAAAGATCTTCGATGCTGTCTCTTGGTCAGATTCTAATAGGTGAAATTTCTACATCATAATATTTGCATATTTTAAATTGTGATAGATAATACCAAATTGCTTTATAGAGTGAGGATACTAATATATTAGTCCAATCTGCAGTGTATGAGAGGATCACCCGTTTTCTTCTCTTAAATCGTTGCATACTTTTCCATTGTGTATTTATAATTTTATATGTACTTATATAAAAATGGATATTTTATTATTTATTTAAAATTTACTTAAAAATTATTTAAAAATTATGCATTAGCCAAAGCATATGTCATCTGCAGTGTTATTTCTACCTTGAATCAGGTTTCCATACATGCAAGAGTCTGTCTTTAGGCTCCTTATTCTGTTCCAATAGACAATTTACCTGTCCCTACACAAATATAATGCTATCTTAATTACAACTTTATAATAAACCTGAATATATTGCATGTTAAGAAACATATTACTAACTATACCATCAAATATTTCAGAAGAATATAAATTAGTGAATATTTGTAATAAAATTGAATTTAAAATGGAAGTGGTCAGACTAGAGATAGTCTGATGTCCTTTTTTTCATATAGCACAAAGCCAAGCAAAATTTTAAAGTGTATTATTTTGAGTTACATCAGTAGGCAATAATATATTTCTTTTTAAGGCAAGGAAATTATGCAATCACAAATGAGGATGGTTGTATCTGGAGTTGTATGTAGAGGATAGTGTCAGGCTGGGTGAGACACATGGGTTCATTTTGGAGGTGGCTTCATGAGTGTTTGCTTTACAATTAAGTTTCGTAACTCATGTTCATATATCATAAGTGTTAGCTTTAATAGTTCAGTCTTCTAGAAGCCCCTAGAATAATCAGGAGTTCCATTAAAATGAAATTTGACTGAATATATTAGAATTTCTGAATATGAGATGGAGGATAAACTTTTCTGCTTTAGAAGGCCTATCACACAAGCTCACATAACACGCAACCTGTGACTGTTGCTAAGTAACAATAATCATCTCTACTTATCCATTCAGAATGAATACATATTTTGTAAAAATTTTAAAAGCATAATATATATAAGAAGGTTTGATAAAATGTTTACTTAAACATATCAAGCACTTCTCTTCTTTTGCTTATGGAATTAGTGGATTATATGATGATGGCCATACTGGTTTTGGGGTTAGACAGCTCCAAAGTTCATTTTGCATCTTTCACTAAGCCTCTCCAGGACTTTCTGAAGACAAGGATCCATTAAATCAACAGGAACTCAACACTTCAAGGAGCAATAAGGTGACACTGATCCCCTAGATAAACTGGGCCATCACAGAGCTGAACTTCTAATTTGGTGGTGCTTCCTGGGCATGATACATAACATCATATCTGTGAGGAGGAACACTTAAGATCTTTCTCTTATGAAGACAGTGAATTCCTGTCTCTGAAACGAGTATATCAAGCTGATGTTCACGGCAAATTCCTGAATTTCAACAGCTTCTGTTTTATTAGGCATTATCTTATTATCCTTTATTGAGGCAAGAAGATTTCTGCAAAATATTCAACTCTTTTTGCCCCTTGAAGATTGGGGGTTAGTCCTGTATTTGTGACTTTCATTTCAAAGTGAATCAAAGATTTGTATTCTATGACTTTGTGCTGACAATATATTATGTCCAGGGTAGTGGTAGCAAACATTTCTGGATATGGGGTTTACAATCTCTTAATAACACTGTAGCTCTAACTGCTTTGTTTTCCCTTCATTTTCTGTTGCTTCAGCCTTTATTCAGCTCTTTCAGATACCTGGAAATCACCTGGAAATTCTGAGGTCTCAGAAATAGACACCTGTGCTTTATAAATATTTTTCCCCCTCTTTGCATCTCTTGAGTTTGCATACCGCTGAAAACCATTTCAAAGCATACTACTTGCCAGAAGTTAATATTAATAAGATTAGGAGGGGAAAAAAAGAACACATGAGTTCCTAGTAATTCCCTGCATTAGATTTACCTTTCCATTAGTATTTCATGCTATGGCAAAGAAAAAGAAAAACATGTCTAGACATAAGCTTTCATTCCAAAATACAATACAATGGATGGTGAACATACCTTGGTCTAAAAAGCACAATTCAAAGTCAATTACAAACAAGTATGGCTTTTTTTTTTTTTTTCTGGAGCAAGGAGGGGCACAGAGAGAGAGAGAAAGAGAAAGAATACCAAGCAGGCTCCACACTCAGCACAAAGCCTGATGCAGGGATTGATCTCACAACCATGAGATCATGACCTGAGCCGAAATCAAGAGTCAGATGCTTAACCAACTGAGCCACTCAGGCACCCCTATGTAGGTTATTTTAATAGAACTGTTAAGAGCACTGTTTACATCCCAGAAAATCTTATACATTGTTTTTGAATATATATATTATATGTCTTTTTTTTTTTTTAATTTTTTTTTTCCAACATTTTTTATTTTTTTATTTTTGGGACAGAGAGAGACAGAGCATGAACGGGGAGGGGCAGAGAGAGAGGGAGACACAGAATCGGAAACAGGCTCCAGGCTCCGAGCCATCAGCCCAGAGCCTGACGCGGGGCTCGAACTCACGGACCGCGAGATCGTGACCTGGCTGAAGTCGGACGCTTAACCGACTGCGCCACCCAGGCGCCCCTATATATTATATGTCTTATATATATGATATATATAATACACTTAGTACTAATTTCAATATCTTTTGGGCCTCTACCAGCAACATATACCAAGAGATGTGAAAATACTAGGTTCACCTTTATCAATGTTACTTTTTTAACCTGCCCTCCACCATATTTTAAACTATGCTTACAAAGTGATCTAATTTTTTAATAAAGCTAGAATGGATATCTGGCAAATTCACTGATGGAAGGTGATTCATAAACAAATGTTATCAGTTTAGTAATAGTACATGTTATGGATTCAGTTTTCACATTCACTAACAAACTCTTTCATGAGCACTGAAGAAAGGTCAAGTATGATGATCTGGAACTGTGATTACTCAGGCAGATTTTCCAGTTAACATCATCATATTGGGTAAGAAAGACTGTTTACCTTCTAATAAGAAATGAAATAGTTCTTTAGTCACTTATTTGTTATGATGCCGACCCTTTAATGGTGTTATCTGGATATGAACATCCCTCTTTTTCTGACTTTATTATACACCTCCCCTCACAACAGGCCCTCAAGTTGTTTCATTTACATGTTTGAGATTGAGGTAATCAATTAATCAGCTAATCAGTTGATCAATAAAAAAGTCAGAATCGCCTACTCTTTGTACATGATTGCTCTGAGGCCTGGGCACTAAAAGTATAAAATAATGTCCTTGTCCTTAAGAAGTTTATAATCTTTCAGGAGAGACACACACACACAGTAATTGAAGAACAATTAGATGATGTGTAAAGATGGAGTCTAATGGAAGATGACAGACAGGGAGGGATCATGGCAGGAGGGCTGCAGTGAAAACTTCACGGAGGTGGGACTTGAACAGGTGCTCAGAGTATCAAAAGCATTTCCTTAGATAAAGAGGAGAAGATGTGTTAGAAATTTGAGGAAAGCAGGTTAGGAGAACAAAGATAGACTATTGAGAGACACTGAAGAAGGAGGCTTGACTGTAGTGGAGAAAGTCTGCTTAGGACTATCCATACATTCTTTCATTTGCTCATTTATTTAATATTTCTCTGTCACCTACGATGTGCATTATAGGCACTGGAAATACAGTGATGAATCAGACAATACTCAGTTTTATCATAATTTATACTGTAGTTTGAGGAGACAAACTAATACTTTTCAGGTGGAGATCAGTAGTATAAAAAATAACAAAGTAGCACTTGACAAAAACCAAGGTGAGAGCTTTTGGTAACGAAAAGAACTGAAAGAAGAAAGGGAAGAAAGGCACCATGCAAATGCATCCGGAAAGAAAATTTTACGGCAGATGTAACTGCAAGAGTGAGGTCCGAAATGTAGGTCCGGATTTGGTTTGACTAAGGATGGGCAACACATATAGTAAAACTGGAGCAAAATGAGCAATGGGGAGAAGGAGGGAGGATCAAAGAAACAAGACAGTGGCCAGAGCATGTAGGACACTCTAGGTGGTAGGAGGGCATTGGAGAGTGTTGAGCAGGAGTATGACCACACTCTAGGTTTGAAAAAGACCACATTTTGGGGCGCCTGGGTGGCTCAGTCAGTTGAGTGTCCGACTTCAGCTCAGGTCATGATCTCGCGGTCCGTGGGTTCGAGCCCCGCGTCGGGCTCTGGGCTGACGGCTCAGAGCCTGGAGCCTGCTTCCGATTCTGTGTCTCCCTCGCTCTCTGCCCCTCCCCCGTTCATGCTCTGTCTCTCTCTGTCTCAAAAATAAATTAAAAACGCTAAAAAAAAAAAAGAAAAAAAAGAAAAAGACCACATTTTGTTATTGGAGATGACAGACTGTAGTGGGGCAAGAGCGGAAGAGGAAGACCCAGTTCTGAGACTTTTGGTGTGGGCAAGATATAACGTTACTCAGACCACTTCCAGTGGAAGCTTCACTGTAGGTCAGTTTTGGAACATATCTGAGATAGAACCAACTTGAGTTGCTGATGGATTAGAAGTGTGGATGAATGGAGAAGAGAAATAAAATATGATTCTCAGAATGGTATTGCCATTTACTGATGATGGACTGCAGCTGGAGTGAGGAAAACTAGAATTTTGTTTTAGACGGGGTTGGTTTGTCTAATCCTATAAGTCAGATATTGGATAGAAGAGTGTAATTCAGGAGGGAGATCAGGGCAAGAGATACAAATTTTGAAATCATCTTTATATGAATGTCAACTTATTTGGAAAAAGGGTCTTTGCAGATATAATTAAGATGTAAGATGGAGTCATACCAGATTAGGATGGCCTCTAACCCAATCACTGCTGTCCTACTCAAGAGACAGGGAAACACAGAAACAGACACAGGGAAGAACACCATGTGCAAATGGAGGCAGAGACTGGGGTGATGTGGCTGTAGACCAAGGAATGCATCAGATTGCCAGCAACAGCAGGAGCTAGGATCTTGCCCTGGAGCCTTCAGAGATGGCACGGCCATGCCAACACCTTCATTTCAGACTTCTAGCTTCTAAGGCTAAACTGTCAAAGAATAAATGCCTGTTGTTTTAAGCCATCCAGTTTGTGGTCCTTTGTTATAGCAGCCCAAGGAAACTACTAACAATGATTTTTCCAAGTTGTTGAGGTCCTTACAAACTAGAGTAGTGTTTCCCACAATGTGTAAAATATCATTTCTATGTAGTACATGTTCTATTTTTGTTTTAGGGTTTTTTAGTCAGGTAAGCTTGGGAAATGAGGAATTAAAAAGGTTTCTTTTCTTTAGAACTCCTCAGAGCTTTTGTGCTCATAAACATTTGAATTGCCAAAATGGCTATAGTATGGTAACATTTCTCCAACTTTTTTAAACTTTGGAATTGTGTGTGTGTGTGTGTGTGCACGTGCATAAAGCATAACTGGAAAAATGCTCCACAAATTGATTTTTCTTCAGAACTCCTGTAGACTCAAAACAAACTGCAAATATAGGAAGAAGACTACACTGATCGAGTTTCCTCTTATAAGTAAGCATGGAATTTTAGCGAGAAGATATTTTGAGATTTCATAGTCTAAATTGATGCTCTGGGTGGTTCAGAGACCAGTTTCACAAACTTGTATGTCTTCCTACACTTAAAAAATATGCTTCTTTAAAATATATTTAAATGTATTACAACCTGAGTTTATCTTTGCTTAAAAAAACTCAACTACGTATCAAGTACATTCTAGGCCCTCCCTAAGTATTTAACAATGGGTAGGTAAGAGTCATTCCTAGAAGGTGCAGAGAACTATTCTGGGTGTGGTGACATCACCACTCTTAGCCTCAATGTAGACATAAGGAAGTAGACTGCAGATCCATTTTAAAACTCAATATGCAAACATAACTGTAGTGGTTTGGTATGTTTTATGAAACCATCATAATAAGGGCTGACAGACTTGAAGAAGATCAATTTATTCTTGAGTGGTGATTACTTTTATTGTGTGACATTTAAATATTTTTGCTCTAAAGACCATCTTTACTTTTCTCTTGTATCTTCAAATTCTGCTTCTCATCATTTCAGCCTAAGAAACTTTAGACTTTTGTATAACATTACTAGTTGCATTAATGGAGATTCTATGCTATCTGTTTTATTACTGGTATATTAACCATAAAGAGTTTCTCTTTTAAAATAGTCTTTTCTTGACATTTTCAGATAAGAAAATTTGATTGCAAGAGGGATCTATTGTATATAAGGCTTGAGTTTAGACATGAAATCCCCTCTCTGGGAATATAACTATGTCATTATTGTAAATCATGTTGAAAGGGACTCTGAACCAACTTTAGGATAATAATGTTACATAAAATACATGTTTAGAATAACTCTGACTCTAAAAGGTTCAATGTAGTCAGGGCAGTGGTCTGAACTAAGGCAGTGCCAACTGCCTCAACCATGAACTTCAGAAAATGGAGGCCTAATCTCTTTACCAGAACATTTACAGGTCATCATTCATGTCCCAGGAAGACTTTCAATCCAGAGTTCTCATCTCCTTTTCCCTTTGAGGATACTTTTCAACTTTAAAGTATATTTCAAGTCTGACTATTTATACAGTTAAAAAATGTCAACATATAAAGAAATTGTGTAACTTTCTACCATGCACAAGATGAATTACAGATGCTCTTTTAGAGTAAATGAAAAACGGGTATAAAGAGTCTTAAACCTTATTGGCCACAACTGAAGAACTGTTTTTTTGCTTTCTTTTGTTTTGTTTTAAGATGTCTTAGGGCAAGTAAATTCTCTGTTTTTGAATCATCTAAAGTTAAGTTCTACATATTTGGGCAGTCCTGTCTTTTCATCTCAAACTACCATAGAATCCACTGGGCTATGGGAATATTCATTTTTGCTCCTTGCAAAATCATCTGGACAGAATAAGTCAATATGCATTCCAGATTCTGACGTGCAGGCACACCACCTTGGAATACAACCTTATTCAATCTGAAACAAACAGCTGGCCAGAAAAGGATGTACTGTAGTAGTGAGTAAAGATTTTACTCTTACTTGCCTGATAGTAGCCACTAGACTTTATGATATGAGCTTCCCCATGCGAAGTTGAATGAATTTGAAAAAAAGCGCAGGGTTGGTGGGGGGAGGTTCTGGTAACAACTGCTTTAGTCCCAATTCTGACAATTTCCAAAGAAAATATAAAAATTTCCAAAACAACTTAAAAAAAGAAAGCCATAGATTTAGGGAAATTTTAGAAAAACAAAAGGAAAGGTAAACAAAATTGTAGAAGTAGTATACAGAAATTCTATCTTAGGGCTCTAAGCCATAAGGTTATATTTACCCATTAATAAGTTCCATATCCTACTTTTTAGAGTTCAATGGCAAGCTATGAGTTTATCTCAAATATAAGATGGATTGATTCTGGCAAGGCAGAAGACTGATTTTAATATGACATTCCACATACAGTTTTTAATGTAATTTGTTACATGCTCCCAAACGATGAAACAACCTTTTCCCACATTATTTTTTCAAGGTCTTGGTTACTGCAAATACTGCAATCTGTAGGATGGCCTTTTGTAAATTAAATAAACACAAAGATCTAAATAGATACTGTTATGTAACAAAATGTTCAAGTAACAAACACAAACTCTTGCATTTTTGTCAATTCATCTTTAAAAGATTTTAGCATTATTTTGTGTCAATCTAAGGAACATCTGCCAATTACTATCTATCTCCTCTTTTGTTTTGACCTTCAGCAACTCAAATTTCATCTTATTTTGAAGTAGAAGAAAGAATTACATGACCTCCTGGGTCCTGTCTTCCCATGCTATCTTATAATCTCAGATGACTGATAAATTTTGTCTTATATGTTTTATCTACAAAAACAGGTAAGTGGCTGTCCACAAGGCTTGTTCATGAGCTCTGTGCACACATATACTGAAAATGATTTACAGTGCATGATCAATAATCCCACAATGTTGAAATAAGTCTCGTCTTGTTTTGAGAATAGTGTTATTAATTCTTGATTGGTAGTGCTTGCTACCTGCCAGGCAGAGATGAACATCTTTATGTGTTGTATTAGTTGCCTGTCATTGTGTAACAAATCACCCTAAACCTAGTGGTTTAAAACAGAAAATATTTATCATCTCACAGTTTGTAGGTAAGGGAACTGGGTGCCGCTTAACTGAATGCCTCTCGCTCCTGGTCTCTACTGAGGGGGTGCCATCAAGTAAGTTCTCAGCTTGGCTATAGTCAATTCAAAGTTCATCTGGGCAAGAATCTGCTTCCAAGGTCTCTCGTGGCTGTTGGCAGGCCTCAAAATATCCATTTCTAACAGAGCTCATGTGAGCCCTCCACAAGGCTGCGTAATAATATGGGCAGCTGACTTCCTAAAGCAAGCAATCCAAGAGAAAATGAGAGGGATCAAAAGCACACCAAGAGAGTGAGAGAGCACCCAAGACAAAAGCCACAATCTTTTCATAACCCAATTTCATTCAGTCTAGCCCAGGCTCAGGGCAGGGAGATTGCATTAAGTGCAGGGCACCATTGGGAAACGTAAACTATGTATTTTCTCATTTTTATTCTTTTGAAACTCTATGAATGAGGCTGCTGAGGCTTAGAGACTGATAAATTGGCCAAGTGGCAGGGCCAAGACTCAAATCCAGGGGAGCATGACACGAAACCTATTGTCTAAACCGCAATACTACACTGCCTGCTCAGATAAGAACTGCAGTTATGATTGGGGTCCTTGCCATAATACCTGTTTTGCTAGAAATATGTAGGAGTTTCTTGCACTGCATACACTTGTGCAAAAACCTGTCAAGATGCCAAAAGCCCTACAGAGAATCATTAAAACATGTGATCATCTTCTCTTCCTAAATAAGTTCAGGAAGGTTTCTGTTATATCAATACACAAATAGTTCCCTGAAAATGCAACAGCAGTATTTAAAGAAAAACTGGCATATTAAATATTTCATATAAGAAATCACTGCCTGGGCGCCTGGGGGGCTCAGTCGTGCGAGCCCTGCGTTGGGCTCTGTGCTGACAGCTCAGAGCCTGGAGCCTGCTTCAGATTCTGTGTCTCCCTCTCTCTCTGCCCCTCCCCTACTCACGCCCTGTCTCTCTCTTTCAAAGATGAGTAAATGTTAAAAAAAATTAAAAAAAAAAAAAAAAGAAATCACTGCCTTAAAGAACTTATAAACCTCAGCGGCTGTATATAAAAACAACAGACTACTTACTTCCTGCTAGGTCCATAACAAAAGAAAAGGCAAACATTTGTAAAAGCAATGTATGGTATGGATCTCACCCTTGTGGTACTTTTGAGACTTAAACAGTCTTCACTTGCTTACCTTCATATTTCCATTACTACTGATATAACTGGCTAAGTATACAGTGTGAGATGCTCCACAGCTGTCATGCACATCTGATTCCCATTAGGAACTCCTCAGCATTCAAAACTGAACCAATGGAACAAAGCATCGTTTAACCAAATGGAAGTTAGTGTGAATAGACTTTTTTCTCTCATTTAAAATATAGAGTACCGCTCCTCCTCTTCATTCAGGATTTTATGGTGTGCACTTGATCAGTGAAGCCTTAAGGAAAAAATACCATCTGTCTGGCACATTTTAAAACAGATTTATCCTACTGAGGAAACCAAGTGGGCAAACACCCAGTCAGTCCTTTTAAAATCCCTTGCTGCCTCCCAGCTGGAACAAGGAATGTAAGAAAACCCTAACCTTCCTCCTTCTTGTAAACAAGTAAAGGAAGTTTGCTTTCAATTAAGGAAGCTAAACTTGGATATTGCTGCCTAAAAATGGCAATAGCACCTGCTCAAATAGAAGATGCTGAAAAATAATTAACGCTAAACACCCACCAAACAGAAGGTATCAGAAGTCAGGAAATATGGCACAGTGTGTGAGTTCTCTCTCCAAGATTCCATTTTCCTTTTTCTTACCAATAAAATTTTAGTTTAGTTCTAGGACCAATAGGAATATCCTTAAGCCACCACTCCCAAGACTCCCTCCCAGCCAGGGGTAGCTCAAGAAATGGGAGTGTAAGTTACTGGGTAGGACCTCCAGGGGATTTCCTTAAAAATGGGACAGACTCCTATCCCAAATTCTTTTTCCTTTAATGTTTTCATTTTTCCTTTCTCCTCCATCACAAACGTGTTTACTGGAGCTCCAGCTATTATTCTGTAGCCTTAACAATGTAAGCCAGTGCTAAAGATAGAAAAAGTACAAAGACAGAAGGATCCTGAATCATTTATGACTTTTTTTAAGGCTCTGTACCAGCTTTAAACTGCTTACCTCTGGACTTACCGATGCTGTTATTTCTAGTTTCTTTTGTTAGGAGACAGATATAGATCCCAGTGACAAAGGTATCAACTTTACACTGTGCATGTCTACCATCACATCAGAAACAAAAATTTACTTTTTAGAGTATAAGCTCAAGAATTCGAGCATAAGCTCAAAATGTTAAGTGAATGAGATGAAAATTTCCAGCAATTTAGCCATTTTTAATTTGGGGACTGAAAAACAACCAATGGAATATAATCTCCTGTAATAGCTTAAGAGTATGTGAATGGTAGAAAATAAAAATAAAAATGGTAAAAAATAAAAATAATGCAATAAAAATTCCAGCAAGTTATTTTATGGGTATCAATAAACTGATTGTACAATTTATATGGTGAAATAAAAGACTCAGAATAGCCAACTCAATATTGAAGAGAAAGAAAAGAGTTGGGGGACCAATACTACCAGACTTCAAGACTTATTATAAAGTGACAGTAATCAAGGTAGCACAGTACTGGTGAAAGAACAGATTGAAGAAAGATCAGTTGAACAGAAGAGAGTCTAGAAATAGACCCCCATAAATATAGCTGGACTGATATTTGACAAAGGAGCAAAGACAGTACAATTGAGGAAAAACAGTCTTTTCAACAAATGGTACTAAAACACCTAGATAGCCACAGGACAAAAAAATGAATCTAGATATACACCTTAGCCTTTCACAAAAATGAACTCAAAATTAATTGTAGACCTGAAGGTACAGTGCAAAACTATAAAATCCCTGAAAGACAACAGAAGAGAAAACCTAGATAACCTTGGGTACGGTGATGTCTTTTTAGATACAATATAAAAGGCACAATCCATGAAAGAAATAATTGATAAGCTCAGATTCATTAAAAATTTCTGCCCTGTAAAAGCCAGTATCAAGATGGTAAGACGACAAGACACAGAGGAGGAGAAAATATTTGAAAAGACACATCTGTTAAAGTCTGTAATCCAAAATATACAAAGAATTATTAAAATTCAACAATAAGAAACCTAATTTAAAAATGGACCAAAGAACTTGACACCTCTCCAGAGAAGATATGCAGATGGGAAATAAGTTATGAAAAGATCTACGTCAGAGAAATGTATATTAACATGAGATACCACTAAACATTTATTAGAATGGCCAAAATCTAGAACAATGACATCACCAAACGCTGATGAAAATGTGGAGCAACAAGAACTCTCATTCACTGCTGGTGAGAATGCAAAATGGTACAGCCACTTTGGAAGACAATTTGGTGGTTTCTTACAAAATTAAATATACTCTTACCATATGTTCCAGCAATCTCATTCCTTGGCATTTACCCATATACCAAGGAGTTGGAAGGAGCTGAAAACTTATGTCCACACAAAAAATTGCACATGGATGTTTGTAGCAGTTTTATTCATAACTGCCCAAACTTGGAAGCAAACTAGATGTTCTTCAGTAGGTAAATGGATAAATAAGCTGTAGCACATCCAAATGATGACATATTATTCAGCACAAACAATAAATCGGTTATCAAACCATGACAAGACTTGCAGGGAACTT
Source organism: Panthera uncia (assembly GCF_023721935.1). Lineage (NCBI taxonomy): Eukaryota > Metazoa > Chordata > Mammalia > Carnivora > Felidae > Panthera > Panthera uncia. The sequence goes on along the minus strand of NC_064809.1, from coordinate 60,065,233 downwards.
AAGTGCATATTGGTAAGTGAAAGAAGTCAAACTAAAGAGGCTGCATACTGTATAATGGAAAAGGCAAAACTTCTGGAAAAGGCAAAACTGTGGAGACAGCAAAAACTTAAGTGGTTGCCAGGGGTGGGGTAGGAGGTGATGAATAAGCAAAGCACAGAGGTTTTTTAGAGCAATGGAAATATTCTGTATAATGATAGATACATTATTCATTTGTCCAAACCCACAGAATATACAACACAAAGAGTGAACCTTAGTGTAAAGTATGCATTTTGGCGATTATGACGGGTCAATATAGGTTCATTGAGTGTTAACAAATGCACTGTTCTGGTGGGGGAATGTTGATAATGGGGGAGATTATGCACGTGTAGGATGAGAGGGTATATGGGAAACCTTTGTATCTTCCTCTCAATTTTTTTGTAAACTTAAAAATACTCTAAAAAGTTAAGTGTTTTTAAGAAAGTTATATGGTGGTCTCATTTTATAGCATGTCTTCAAAGAAAACACTGAAGTACATTTCTTAAATTTATGGTGAGTATATGCAGAAATACAAACTTCATTTTTTAAAAGAAGTAGTCTTTTAATGATGGGAGAGCTTTACATAAAAATAAAGGAAGTGTCTAGCCTTGCCTGAATCGTTGGCTGAGAAACTGGGAAAAGTTAGGGATGATATTTAGAGAGAAAGACCACCACACCAACAAAGATCTTAGATATCTCTGCAGAAGTAGTCTTCCTCTTGTAAACTTAAACATGGGATTGCCAAATTCCATTAGTTCGTGGATTACTGTAAAAATTATCAATCTAGTAATAATTTTTAAAGGATACTTGAACCATAGTTAAGAAAAGACATATTTGAGTGAAGGACAGCAGAAGGACTGAGACCTTTGGGAGTGTAGTGGATACCGATCTACATGTATCCTGTAGACAGGAAACAAAATCACAACTGCTCTATTTGAGGCACAATGTGGAACAATCATCAAAAAGTGAGATAAAGTTCCAGAAAGCAAAGAAAGCTGACTGGAGTTTTTCCTTCTCTTGGGGGACTTCATCTCATTATTTGATGATCATTCCACACAGCTTCCTTGTACTGAAAAAGCTAATGACCCACAATGGGCAGTCACTGGTATAAAACTGTTCACAAAAAGTGGTGCAAACTATTGATATTAGGACTCAACATTCCTTCCTTAATTTCATCAGGTTAGTTTAATACAGTTGACTCTTGAACAACATAGGTTTGATTTATGTAGGTCCACTTATATGTGGATTTTTTATAGTACAGTACTGCAAATGTGTTTTCTCCTCATGATTTTCTATTTTTTAAAGTTTATTTCTTTACTTTTATTTTTTAAATCATTTTTTAAAAGTTTATTTTGAGAGAGACAGAACATGAGCAGGGGAGGGATAAAGAGAGGGTGAGAAAGAGAGAGAGAGAGAGAGAGAGAATGAATACCAAGAGGCTCTGCAGGGTTAGTGCAGAGCCTGACATGGGGCTAGAACTCACAAAACTGTGAGATCATGACCTGAGCCAAAGTCAAAAGTTGGACGTTTAACCGACTGAGCCACCCAGTCGCCCCTATTTAAAGTAATCTCGCCACCCAACATGGGGCTCAAACTCACGACCTTGAGATCATGAATTGAATGTTTTTCCAGCTGAGCCAGCCAAGCACCCCCTTATGATTTTCTTAATAACATTTTATTTTCTCCAGCTTTCCCTATTATAAGAATGTAGTATATAATACACATAACATACAAAATACGTGTGAATCAACTTTTATGTTATCGATAAGACTTCTGGTCAACAGTAAGGTATCAGTAGTTAAGTTTTTGGAGAGTCAAAAGGTACACGTGGATTTTCAACTGTGGGATGTCAGCACCTCTAACTTCTGCATTCTTCAAGGGTCAGCTGTATTTTCAGAAGAAGTATCAAAAGTAGAATGGTGGGGGGGTGGCGCCTGGGTGGCTCAGTTGGTTAAGCATTTGACTTCAGCCCAGGTCATGATCTCATGGTTCATGGGTTCAAGTCCTGCATCAGGCTCTGTTGCCAACAGCTCAGAGCCTGGAGCCTGCTTTGTATTCTGTCTCCCTCTCTCTCTGACTCTCTACTGCTCACGGTCTCTCTCAAAAATAAACATTAAAAAGAAATTAAAAACAAAGGTAGAATGGGAAGTAAGAACTGACTAAATTATGATTATCACTTCTATTTTACAAACAAGGAAATTAAAACATTAAAAAGTTCTATATTTGAGAATTGGTAGTAAAACCATACTTACAGAACATGTAAGTTCCTGGCTCCAGAGTATGAACTCATACTGTCACAATGAATTAACGTATAATACATTATGGAAGAAAGTTAAGATTTAATGAAAATAATATTTGTGGGGAGAATATCTTTTAAAATGAACTCTAGTAAGTTGTGTTGGAAGAATGAATAATACTGCAAAAGACTATTCCTATCCTAAAATATTTAAAAATACAGGGAACATGACAAAAGCGTTTGATAAGAAAATTGTTACAAAATACCTGTGTGTAATAAAGACCACAAAATACTCCTGTTGTTCAAATCAAACAGTAAAGCAGATGGAGAGGCTAAGGAAACAACTTTCTTTTTTTTATTTAAAAATTTAATAAAGTATTTTATTGAAACGCACTTTAAGTTTTTATTTAAATTCTAGTTAACTTACATGGTAAAATTGGTTTCAGGTGTAGAATTTAGTGATCCATCACTTACATATGACACCTAGTGCTCATCACCAGTGCCTTCCGTAATACCCATTACCCATCTAGCCGATTCCCCCATCCTCCTCCCTCCCTGTTTGTTCTTTGTAGTTAAGAGTCTCTTATGGTTTGCTTCCTTCTCCCTCTCTTTTTTTTCTCTTGCCCTATGTTCATCTGCTTTGTTTCTTAAATTCCACACGAGTAAAATCACATAGTATATTCTCCGACTTATTTACCTTAATTATAAGACACGGCAAGATTTCATTCTTTGATGGCTAAGTAATATTCCATTGTGTATGTGTGTCATACACACATTCTTTTTTTAAAAAATGCTTATTTATTTATTTTTAGAGAGAAAGTGAGTGTGCGAGGGGGGAAGGGGCAGAGAGAGAGGGAGAGAGAATCCCAAGCAGGCCTGAAGCTTCCAGCACAGGTGGGGCTTGAACTCATGAACCATGAGTTCATGACCTGAGTTGAAATCAAGATTTGGACGCTTAACTGACTGAGCCACCCAGGCACCCCTATACGCCACATCTTTATCTATTCAAATAAAGTTTGAAAAAGAAACACAGCAAAGCAACATTTCAAAATCATTTTTCATTACCCTGCTATTTTATCCAAAACAAGTAGGTGGGAGGGGGAACACAATAAATATTAAGGATCCTATGAGTGGTTATGTTTTTAGTATTCTAGAGTTCTTATAAAGGGAACCACATAATTTTTAACTATATACGTCTCAATAGTCTTTGGTAATGCAAAAAAGGGAAAAGTAGAATTGGGAAATATATTTATCAGTTAATCAAAATATCATAACTATAGTTACCAATAACAAACACTTGAAATGTGAGTTACTGAAAAATTAATCATAACTTACTTGACAAATGTAATTTGTAATTTCTTACTCTAGAAGAAAATATTCAAAGGCTATATATTTCACAGGCAAGCAAACTATTAATAGAAAATGAAGTGTACATTACTGTGAAGTGTAAATTTGTACATTACAAATTTAATGTAAAAATAAAGACTGTTTTGGAAATTTGCTCCTAATTAAAGAGATTACAGGTGCCTGATTTGAATATGGGTAAGCCAGTTACAATTCTCTAAATCAAAGAAAAGGAACAGACTTAATGAAAATATTCTGAAGTAGAATTATGCCATTATTAAAATCAGGTAGCTTGATTAAAACTTCATGTATACCTGCATTTTGCTTATAGATCAAGCATAATGAACATTAAAGAAATACACTGATATAATTTCCCAGATCAAATATGGCACTGGGGCTATCATTAGCCCCAATTCACTAATGAATAGTGTCCAAATATCACATATTGCAAGGAAATAATGACAGTAATATCTTCTTCTTGGCCAATATTTAATAGTTTGCTGAGAGAATGAGTGCTACTGACCCGTGTGCTTTGAGTTCTTTGAACAGAACTTACACTGTCCCATCCCAATATTACTTTCCTGGACACACGTATGGCCAATGATAACCATTTTCTAAATGGCTGATAAAGGTTACAGACACACTGTGTCACATGGAATAGAGTAAACTAACTAGACATTAGTACCTTACAAATGTATGACACTGTTTTCAAATTGGTTTAATTCAGTGGTCTCTAAATATTTTGGTTTTGTATCCCCTTACACATTTTTAAGTTGCTATCTAACCTTTTATTTATTGTAAGTTATACAGTTTTACAAAGGATGGAATTTTCGGCATATTATATTATACTTGCTGACATCTATAAATAGAACAATTACTTACTTTTTTAGATATATCCTATTTATACCCCACATAACTTATTTAAACAAAATACAAACATCTGAAACTTTTACACTATTCCTTCTCTTTTCTTAAACTTCTGTATTCAACCACCGGTCCCCCATTTTTATCCTAGGCATACATCTTATGCTTACAACTTGTAATGATCACTCTATTTTACTTCTCTGAAATATATATATTTAAAGTTAAAAAAATGAAATAATCCCAAATCGGATACCTTCTAGAGATTAAATTATAATTTTGAAGTCCCTTCAATGTGGGCTCATCAGATTACATTAGTTAAGGGCTACTCAAGTTTAAGTCAACATTTACTGGACATATCGGCAGCATTTGATAGAGCTACAACTCCAATGAATCACTTTTTTTCACTTTCCTTCTGGGACATCTTTCTGACTTGGTCTCCCTTTGCTCACTTGGTTGCAGCCACCCTGTCTTCCTTGCCCTTTCTCAAATATAACCAAGTTCCTTTCTGTATCAGCCCTTTGCACTTGGTGTTCCCTCCATCTGGAATATCTTTCTAGATAACTGCATGACTTCATCACTCTCTACACGCCAACCTCAATTCATGGTTGAGGCCTGCTTTCACACACTTCTAAACAGCACACCTGCTCTTCAGCCGCATCACTAACTCATCACCCTGATCCCGAAGGCATGTAACATCCACAAATATCACACATTTGTTTAATGTCAGCCTCATACCTCATTAAAATGTAGGCTCCCTAAGAAAATCCTAGGAAACCAGACATAGATTCTGATGCATTTACTTCTGCCTCTCCGAAGTCTAGAACAGTACCTGGCATGTAATGAGGGCTGACTAAATGTTTGCTGAATTTACTAAATAAAGAACAAAATGAGAAGAGATAATTACTAAATTTATTTTAGCAACTGTATACTAGAAAAAAATACTGTAATATATTTTCAAGAATTTCAACAAATGGTACTTTTGCCTTCACAAAAAGTAATATGTATAAGGGATTTAAAATGATTAAAAGAAACTGCAAGTTATTTTACAAAGCACTTAGCACACTAGTGATGGTATTCTTTAAATGTACATCATCTATTAATAAAATACATGAAATAGAGGTTTGCATCAGTACGTAGATGCTTTGTTTTCATGGTACATAGATAGAATAAAAATAAATGGAGGAGTAAAAGAATTAGTAACAATAACTTATAAAATTATTTGAAAATTATACACATTTTGGAATTTTTAACAATAAAATGAAAAAAATGTCAAGTTTCTTAATTTCTATCACTGAAAATTGTTGTTGTTGAGAATCATTCATTTTCTAAACTTTGTCAGATCTATTTAATGCAGTGAAAGCTCCAGCCATGTTGCTTTCTGGCACTGTTCATTTTGTGCTTCTGAAGCTGGAAGAATTAGTTAATGACATGTTGAAATCTCTCTGAAAGACAGTTTTCTGGATGGCTCCAACAGTCTAGATAATATTCCAAGTCTTGAAACAGCATGGAATCACACAGAGTGCTTAACTGGACCTAACAGAGACTTTTTCCGGTGGTTTCTGAATGCATGAGCTCTGTTTGCTCGGACAGTTTTTAATAACCAGTTCTCTGCCCCCTCTTCTCTGTGCATCTCAATATTAGTTACATATGCCTCTTAAAAATTACTCTTTGAATCCAGGCCACACCATGAAGATATAAAATTATCTCTCAAAAAGAATTTTGCTCCTGTCTACAGATACTTCCTTATCCATCTCTGAGTGGAGAAGTGGCCCCGTACCAGTTACTATGGCTGCAAAACAAATCACCCTACAACTCAGTGGTGTAAAACAACCATTTATTATGCTCATGAACTCTGTGGGTCAGGAATTTGAACATAGTGCAGCTGTAGCAGCTTGCCTCTGCTCCGTGATATTTGGGATCTCGGCTGGAAGACGTGAAGACTAGAAGCTACATTCAGCCGAAGGCTTACTCACTCTCCCATCTGGTGGCTGATGCTGGCTGGAGGTTGGAGGCCTCAGTTCCTTTCCATGTGGGGCTTCCATGTTGTCGCCCCAAATAGGCCAGTTTGAATTTTGTCACAGCATGATGGCTATATTCACAAGTGATTATTACAAGACACAAAAAGAGTGGAGCCCTTATTGCCTTGTTTGATTTAGCCTCAAAATCACTCAGTGTCCTATTTATCAGATTTGTTCAGGCAGGCCCAAAGTTCAGTCCCAGGTTCAAGAGGAGGGGATATAGACTATGCTTACTGACAGGGAGTAGCAACTGACAGGGAGAATGTGGATTGGGAACACCGCTATGATCATTTTTGAAAAATACAACCTGCCACAGGTCCTAATTGGATACTATTTCTTAGCATTCTCAGTTTCCTGAGGGTGTTAATCTTATCTCTAGTGTTGCAGTAAGCAATTCACCTAAATTACAAGAGGCAATATGGGTCTCTGAATCAGAGTCAGAAAGAATAACTTCAATCTTTATGGGACTCAAAAGGCAGGAAAAAGCAAGGTTGAAGAGTGAAGAATATATGGCAGATTAAGCAAATGCTAACGATATATTTGAGAGGCAAATTATTTTCCATGTCAGTCTTGTTTTCAACAAATCACTTGCAAATGGATTTTCCTTTCTTTTTAAAAAGGTAGAACTTCCTTAAAATATATCACATCGTGTCTTCCTGAAATACATGCCCTTGCCTACACTTACATCGTTGTTCCCATTGTCTCAGAGTGCCTTCCTCAGCAAGTAGAAAACCAGGAGATAACCAGGTGTATGCACTCATCTTACCCTACTGACTTTATATAAACCCCATCCCTAATCCTGTGGGTTTATATTGTTCTGTAAGCTGAGCAGTGTGAAAATTCTCCTAAAGTCTCAATGTAAATGTTTCTCTAATCCTATTAAAGCCACAAAACAGACCCAGATGAATGAGTAGGAAACTGAGCTAAAGAACTCTCTCTGACCTCGATACCACTGTCAGTCTTGGCATTGACTTCATTGGTCAGCATTTCCTTCTAAGTATGGCATGGCTCAAATGGGAAAGCAAAACTTTAGCTTACTCCTGTCTAGAACACTCAAGTCCAACCTATATACCCCTCCAGCCAAAGCTCTGGAGAGGATTCTGAATAGACTTAAAAAAATAAAATAAAAAGGGTTGAAATACCGGACATATAAAAAACAGACACAAAACAACACAACAATGTATTTAAGTTGGTTTTCTCTTTTTAAAGCTACGACATAATCAATATATTATATGTTGAAACAATGAAGTATAAAGCAGGAGGCATAATCTTTCCCATTCTACCTCCCAGAGAAGACAATCACCATTGTCTTTTACTTGTTTAAATATATATATACATATATATACATATATATATGTATATATATATATGTATATATATGTATATATATATACACATATATATATACATATATATGTTGTTGTTTGTTTTGTTTTGTTTTTTAATGTTTGTTTAGTTTTGAGAGAGAGAGACAGAATGTGAGTGGGGGAGAGACAGAGAGAGAGAGAGGGAGACATAGAATCCGAAACAGGCTCTAGGCTCTGAGCTGTCAGCACAGAGCCTGACGCAGGTCTCGACCTCAGGAACAACGAGATCATGACCTAGGCCAAAGTCAGATGCTCAACCGACTGAGCCACCCAGGCGCCCCTAAATATATTTTCTAATATAGCATATACAGAGAGATAGATAATTCAGGAGATTTTGGAGCCATATCAACAAATGCAGGTAATATTCTTTTTAATGGATGTACAGCATTCCACTGTAACATAATTTATTTAACCAGCCCTCTACTGATGGACAATTCAGTTGTTTCTCATTTTGAAAATATCCAAGAATAAAATTCTATTGTGTGAATATTTGCCATGGGCTATGAGCAAAAACACAACTTCAAATTTGATGAGGATTTATTGTTAGACTTTTTTGAGGTGCTTACAAGGCAATTGAGGGGGAAGAGAAGATAAAGATGTGTATACATAAGATGACACTCTACTTCACAAAACAGAGCTAAAATGTGTTGGTAGTAACATCGAGGGCTTGGGTTCTTGTTAATGAGGCCCTTGGGAAAATATAAACACTCCTCCCAAGTTCAAATCTCAAGCCGGCCCACTACATTCTGGTTTTCAGCTTGAGCTTCTGGCACATAAGCCTGCAATTGGGGCCTTGCATCAGATGCCAAACTAAACATTTGGGAACAAGATTTATAATAACCCCCTTTTTTTTGTTTGTTTGTTTGAAGTAATTTAAAAACATATAGCATAAAGTAAAACAAAGAAAATTTAGGATGAGGGAATAACTCTAAGAAATAGAAAACTTGATAGCTTTCAAAGCATTTTCTTGGATATTCATTCATGTTATTCAGAGTATAGAATTAATTGCCAAGGTAGATCAGCATGGCCTTTCGAGAACAGAAGGAAGGGGAGATATGAATTCCTTCACAGACATTAGTGGAAAATACAAAAACTAAGACCCCCTGAATGCATGGGGTAATGGCAGAACAGAGATCTATTTAAATTCACTTTCCACATTGCCAGGCCTAGCTAAATTTGCATGATTGACTAATGGACATTCTAGTGAAAACTCCAGACTGTTGCTGCTGTTGTTGCCAATCATGAACTTTTCATGTAGTTCAACCCTGCCTCACTCTCTGTTTTAAGAAGAGGAAAATAATTGTCTGCCCCTGAAGGCTTTCATATTAAACATGTCAAAGCACATTACAGATGATGTAGAAAGAACTTTGACATATTTAGCATAAAATATTTTAGTGTCAGAAGACTATTCTCTACTTAAAATGACAGATTGTTCTCAAAGGCCTAACAGAATCTGTGGACTTATTAAAAGAACATGCTAGCATCTCCTCGATTAGTCTTTATAATGCTTGTTCCTTTGACAGGAGAGTGGTTCCCCTTGGGAGAGTAGTGGTGATTGAAAAGGAGCCCTGGAAGGAGGTAGTCCGGCATGTTGGTAATATTCTGCTTGACCACAGTGCTGGTTACACAGGTGTGCCTCCTTTGTGAAAATTCACTGAGCGCTATTCTTAGAGTTTATGTTAGACTATAATAAGAGGTTTTTAGAAAAGGAAGTGGGTGAGTACTTACAACCTCATATACAATAGCTACTTTCTCTTGATATGTAAAAGATATTAGTAAGCTATTAATAATCAGCATAACAAAAAATGTTTCTTTAATTAAAAAAAAAAGATGTTTTCTACACTGATGAATCAGCTAGTTTTACATTAATGTGAATCACTCTGTTATGTATTTCCCAAATACAATGTGTTCTTAATGATGGAGAGTGATGCAATCAAGGGTTAATTTGTATGCTTTGCTTACTTTCATGCACCTCAGCATAATTAGTACTATGTCTGAAAGAAAATATGTACTAAATAATAACAGCAAAAACTTATCAAGCGCTTATAATGTGCCATGCATCAGACACTAAGTGAAGTAATTAACATTCCAACTACCATTTAACTTTATAAGAGTCAGTCTCTCTCCTGCCGAAAAACCCCATTCCAAGATGGCACACAATGAATACTCAATACTGTTAGCTATTATTTGCACAGAATTTCTCTTCCTTTATAGTTTGCGTGTTCTTTCATTTATATAAACATAGCTGAGGATCTATGATGCGCCAGGCATGTTATGTTGTGATCTTAAGAATCCTGTGCTATTTCTACTTGGGGGAGTTATGGAGGACATATAGCATGGAGGAAAAAGTTTGCTAATAAAGTTTTAAATTTGTTTTTAATTTTCATAGCATATCTAAGACTTGACAAAGAAAAGCACAGGATTATCAAGTAAAGGCAGTACAATAAATCTCTCTGCATTTCATCATTTTAAAACCATCAGTTCCTTTGTAAATGAGATTTATTTTCCAACCAAGAAGTATTCTGTGGTATCTGTTCTCTTCAGGATCATACAATTTGGTATTGATTTACCAGTTACTCCATGTTTTCACAACAGACCCAATTAATTCAGAAACTATAAGAATGGGGGACATGATTTATATACCCGGGGTTGGCAAACTTTTATGTAGAGAGTCAGATAATAAATAACGAAGGCTTTTCAGGCCATATGGTCTCTGTCACAATTACTCAACTCCGCTCTTGTAGCATGCAAGCAGCCATAGATAACATGTAAACAAATGAATGTAGCTGTGTTCCAATAAAACTTTATTTAAAAAGAAAAACAGGCAGCAAGTTGGATTAGGCCCATTAGTCATGTTTGGCCAATGCCTGCTTTATCCCACAATACCTTTTATAGTGCTACACAGACAGGTGGCCTCAGTAAATACATCATGCTTGACATAGTCAATGATGTTAAAAAAGGAAATGCAGGAAATGGGAGAGAAATGGCATTAATTCTGAGTTCTCTAAGAGCACATATCCACATTCCCTCTACTTCTAACCTGGAATGCACCTCTTCCATTCTTAAATTAGACTCTAGAACTAGAGAGAATAGACTTTCTACTGATGTAAGGAGTTTTCCTATGTTAGAAAAAGGAAAATAAATTTGACAAAAAATTCAAGTTGATAGGGAGCATAGACTTGGTACTCATTGTGGTATCTTTTCCCTTGAGAGCAGAAAACTGACATTTGTAGATAAGGTAGGAAAAATCCACTGGTAAAAAGAACCTATTCATAATAGAGTGCATCACAGAAACCCATACGGGTGGTCTGGCCAGGCTGAAGTGGTTGGCAGTGGGATTTGAAAAATAAGATTAACACAAGATGTTAAGTACTGAAATCCATCAAGTCACAAACACGTGTGTTTTTAATGACATTCAGAGCCATTCTGTAAAATGAAAGAACAGAGGTTAACTCATTTTATTGAAAACATCATAAAAAATCCTAGAGTACCCTAGAACTAAGAACCTTTTATTATTTTCTCATGGCTGAAAATCATGTTCATCTGCCAGTGACAAATAACATTCATTGGTTATGGTGGAGACAGAAGCCTGACAGCAACATGACAGCAAGGGACCACACCAACACATTTTTTTCCAACATAAAATTGACATATGAGATGCAGACACAGTGCAGGGGGTCCTTCATAAAACAAAGAAACAAAATAAGTACAGCTTGTCCTCAGACTCCTTTTCAGTAAGAGGGAATCACCCCAGGCTCAGTACTTGCCATGACCTCCACTCTCATTTATTCAGCAGATATTTACTGAATGACTATAAAATATCAGGCACTGGTGTCTGCATTGGAACATACGACTTTTTTTTTTTTCTTTTAAAACATGCCATTCTTTTTTTTTTTTATTTATTTTTTAATATATGAAATTTACTGTCAAATTGGTTTCCATACAACACCCAGTGCTCATCCCAAAAGGTGCCCTCCTCAATACCCATCACCCAAACTCCCCTCCCTCCCACCCCCCATCAACCCTCAGTTTGTTCTCAGTTTTTAACAGTCTCTTATGCTTTGGCTCTCTCCCACTCTAACCTCTTTTTTTTTTTTTTCCTTCCCCTCCCCCATGGGTTTCTGTTATGTTTCTCAGGATCCACATAAGAGTGAAACCATATGGTATCTGTCTTTCTCTGTATGGCTTATTTCACTTAGCATCACACTCTCCAGTTCCATCCACGTTGCTACAAAAGGCCATATTTCATTTTTTCTCATTGCCACGTAGTATTCCATTGTGTATATAAACCACAATTTCTTTATCCATTCATCAGTTGATGGACATTTAGGCTCTTTCCATAATTTGGCTATTGTTGAGAGTGCTGCTATAAACATTGGGGTACAAGTGCCCCTATGCATCAGTACTCCTGTATCCCTTGGATAAATTCCTAGCAGTGCTATTGCTGGGTCATAGGGTAGGTCTATTTTTAATTTTCTGAGGAACCTCCACACTGCTTTCCAGAGCGGCTGCACCAATTTGCATTCCCACTGTTGGTGGGAATGCAAATTGGT